>NW_004567109.1:63060083-63100718 GCF_000260355.1 Condylura cristata | reverse complement strand
AGATTCTCAGTGCTGTGCTTTAACCCGCTGCGCCACCAGGGAGGGCCGAGAGTACTGTTTTTTTTTTTTTAAGATTTATTTATTCATACAGAACTGGGGTACAGGCTAGAGGCTCAGAGGCGGCGAGAAGCTTCACCAGAGACAGAGTGGGGAGCAGAACAGACAGATCTACGAAGTACACTGCTGAGGGGAGCAGCGGGTGGGTCAGGAGAGGGTCTGCCAGCCATGTGGTCACCTCCGGGGCAGGTGGGAATCGAACTCATGCGGAAGTGGCTTTAGCTTCTCAGTGCTGCGCTTTAACCCGCTGCGCCACCAGGGAGGGCCTGAGAGAGTACTTTTACCATGAGAATGTTTGCCCTACCTTTGTGGTAATTCCAAAAGAAGTACCTTGTCTGTCTTACCATAGTTTTCTTTAAACTAAGAGGAGTGACCCATGTATAATTCTCTGTCTTCAACTCACCAGCCAGGTTTATGTCTTGCTCATTTTCTATCCCCAATGATGGGGAAAACAGCACTGACCTATCATTCTGAAAAAAAAAAACAGTCCCCAGTGAAGCTAAGTTTCTCTGTCACGGCCTCGCCAGCTCTGGGCCCCATCCACCCCTCCAGGCTTAGCTGATTTTGATAAACAAAATATCTAAGTTGTGTCCTGCATGGCACACCTCCAGTTCTATACCACGCTCTCACATGTTTCATGTGACCAGGCCTTCACTCCTGCTGTGCCCTCTAGCAGGTAGCTTCTCTTCATTCTTGCTCTGAGGTTCCATGTTCACCTGAAGTGCTGATCCAGACTCCTCAAAGCCCCCTCTGCCAGGTTCCCCAGGCCTGTTATTACAGCATTTAGGGTAATAATTGTACAGCCATATGCACAGATTCAGCTAAAAGCCACTGCCGCCATATTTTGTCTTACTTCTCAACATAGACAATGTCTCACAGTCAAAAACAGCAGTCTAAGAGCTCACGTTGCGTCATTTCTTATATAGGCCCCACCCTGTTCCCAACATCACCCCCTCCCCCCCACCCCCTCGTGGACTTCATAGGTCTGGCGATCCCGGCTTGTTTCAGGGGCTCCCCCACTAGAGGGCATAATGTCCGCCGGCGGGGACATGCAAATTCTTGCTCTAAAGCCAGCCTTCGAGGAGGCTTCTCTCTTCTACTCGGCCTTGAGTCTTTATCTCAAGGTCCAAGGCCTCCAGCATCCCACAATACCTTGCCTGGTACGTTCACTCTCAGCCCTGCAACGACTGCACAGCTGCTCGTGGGAGCGCTGGAGGGAAGTTTGTCCCACTTAGGCATCCGGCACTCTGAAGTCGTTGCTAGGCGCCGATATTTGCTTCTTTACATCTGATTGGACTTCTCTCAAAGTAGAGGCGGGATTTTGCCGTGATGCGCATGCGTGCAGCAAAGGATGGAGGAGTCGGAACCCGAGCGGAAGGTTGGGAGCGAGGCTGGGGTCCGCGCGGGTGGGGAGCGATAGAGAAGATTGGGGGAGGGGGTACCGAGCCTGACTGGAGTGTATCCACAGCGGGTTCGGAGCGATGAGGCCACTGCCTCAGGAAGCCTCTCCGAAGCAGAGGATGAGGACGATGACGACTACGTGCCATACGTGCCACTACGACAACGTCGGCAGTTGTTGGTGAGGCCGGCTCTGGAGGGTGGGTGTGAGATGGCGATTCTCGGTGGAATGGGGGGCGGGGGTGGGAGGGAGGCGGTTATCATCGGCTGTGCAGGTCAGGTGGTGAGGTATCCAGTCAGAAGAGGGACTGGCGACCTGATGTGAGGCAGCTCGGCGCCTCAGAGCACGAGACCCTCTTTCAGAAGCCAAGGTCCTGATGAAGTCCCTGAGCCCAATGCCCTGCTCTGTCCTGGGCTTGGCTCTAAGGGGCACTCGTGGAACCTCAGCTCCAGAAGCTGCTGCAGCGAAGGCGCAAGGGAACTACAGAGGAAGAGCAGCAGGACAGCGGAAGTGAGCCCCGGGGAGATGAGGATGACATCCCACTCGGCCCCCAGTCTAACGTCAGCCTCCTGGATCAGCACCAACACCTCAAAGAGAAGGCTGAAGGTGGGCTGCGCGACCAGGTGGAGGCTTACTTTGGCCAATTGCTTTGGTGTCTGTTTCACCTTGTGCTTTTTTTCTTTAGCCCGCAAGGAATCTGCCAAGGAGAAGCAGCTGAAGGAAGAAGAGAAGATCCTGGAGAGTGTGGCTGAGGGCCGAGGTATGGTTCTGGCCTGGTCAGGGAGAAGGTGGACTGTCTCCTCCCTCCAGGCTGGCTGTGTCTCAAGGGCCCTGGCCTCTGAGAAGCAGGTGCCAGCCCTGAGCCGCATCTCTCTCCTCAGCCTTGATGTCAGTGAAGGAGATGGCTAAGGGAATCACATATGATGATCCAATCAAAACCAGGTATATGTCCTTCCAGTCTGTAGCAAGCCAGTCACCCTTTTAATAGTATGTAGCTGTGACTTGCAGGGGCACCCCAAAGCCAGCTGTCCCCCTCTTGACTGCTACCGCTTACCCATAGTTGGACACCTCCCCGTTATGTCCTGAGCATGTCTGAAGAGCGCCATGAGCGTGTACGGAAGAAGTACCACATCCTAGTGGAAGGAGATGGTATTCCACCACCCATCAAGAGCTTCAAGGAGATGAAGTTTCCTGCAGGTACCTGGGAGCTGAGAGGGGTGCCACAGTTTGATAGTAATACTTGTGAGGTTATATCCCCCACCAGCTGCAGCATTGGGTCTCACCAGCAGATGAAGGGATTTGAGGAGGTCTTTTAGTTCCCCCAGCTGGATACACTCACTTCCCTTTGCCATTAGGCAGCGTTAAGGGACAACTGACATTGGCCTTGGGCTGACCTGCTTTATTTTCGGGCCCTAGACAAGTATGCTTGTTTGTCTGTCTCTTACTAATGGTGTCATTATTTATGCTTGAAAGTGATGGTTTAGAGACCCAGTAAGGTATCCTTAAGACACAAGGTGACACACGGTTGTTTTCCGTAGCCATCCTGAGAGGTCTGAAGAAGAAAGGCATACACCATCCGACACCCATTCAGATCCAGGGTATCCCCACCATGTAAGTGTGAACCTAGGGAGGGTGGTGATGAAGAGACGCCATCTCTAGGTTGCTGTCTGGAGAAACTGGGCTGAACCTCACCCTCAGGCCTGTTTTCTCCCCACAGTCTGTCCGGCCGTGATATGATAGGTATTGCTTTTACGGGTTCAGGCAAGACGCTGGTGTTCACATTACCCGTCATCATGTTTTGCCTCGAACAAGAAAAAAGGTTACCTTTCTCCAAGCGGGAGGGGCCCTACGGACTCATTATCTGCCCGTCGGTAAGATAGGTTGGCCTGGGGGGCAGAGCAGACACGGGACCAACTTCTGGTGCCAGCCTCTGCTCCTGTGCTGCAGCGGGAGCTGGCCCGGCAGACCCATGGCATCCTAGAGTATTACTGCCGCCTGCTGCAGGAGGACAGCTCGCCACTCCTGCGCTGTGCTCTCTGCATCGGGGGCATGTCCGTCAAAGAACAGATGGAGACCATCCGACAGTGAGCACTCTCACCCCATGCGCCTCCTCAACGCCCCTAGACCAACTAAAGGGCCCTTGGCATGAGCCATTCCACAGAGCCTTGGAGGCCTCCTGGAGGCCCAGGCCTCTAGGAGCTTCTAGTTGAGTAGAGTCCTGTTGGTGGAGCAGAGGAATGTCAGTTATCGGGAGCACAGCAGATAGAGTGAGGGCATCTCAGGTCGGGGGGGCACGGCATTCTTAGGCAGAAGGCACAGAGGTGAAGGGGCTACCAAGTGTCCCCCAAAAAGTTCTTCAGTTGGCCTGTCTAAGGTATTGAGCAGGCTGCAGCAGTCCCAGGACAGCTATGTCTGTATGTGTGGCAGGGTAATGGGAGGGCTGAGGTGGTACTAGGTGCGGAGAGGCATCAAATGCCACCCTCTAGGTGGGGTGTGCGTGTGGTCCCTGCCTCAGGTTCTCTCCTGCTTCCCCAGTGGTGTGCACATGATGGTGGCCACCCCTGGGCGCCTCATGGATCTGCTGCAGAAGAAGATGGTCAGCCTAGACATCTGCCGCTACCTAGCCCTGGACGAGGCGGACCGCATGATCGACATGGGCTTCGAGGGTGATATCCGCACCATCTTCTCTTATTTCAAGGTGGCCGTTTCACCAGGCTGGGGCACTCCTGCCACTCTTCCGCCTCCCACCTCCCATCTCCTGTTCACCACATCTAACTGAGGAGGGCCTTGAGGCCTCTTACTGTCTACCACTGTCCCAGCTGCTTGACCTCCCCAGCACCCCCAGCCCTTTTCCAACCCTGTCTTCCCTTCAGGGCCAGCGGCAGACACTACTCTTCAGTGCTACCATGCCGAAGAAAATTCAGAACTTTGCCAAGAGTGCTCTGGTAAAGCCAGTCACCATCAATGTGGGGCGCGCTGGGGCCGCCAGTCTGGATGTCATCCAGGTGGGCAAGTCCTTCCAACAGGCACTCACGTGTGACAGCTGGGCCTGGCAAGGCCCCCAGTTTGATGAGAACAGGATGTGGCCCACCTTGTGGGCACTGAGGGTTTCATTCAAAGCCTCTACCCTTGGAAGGAAACATTCTTTGGGTGCCCAGCCCTTGGTGGCAAGAGGCTTCTGCTCACCTCCCAGTGGGGGTTGGGGGCCTGGTATCTGTGGCAAGACTGTGGCTGGGGACCCTGACCGCAGAACCACCTGGCCTTGCCCTTGTGATGGCAGGAGGTGGAATATGTCAAGGAAGAGGCCAAGATGGTGTACCTGCTCGAGTGCCTGCAGAAGACCCCCCCACCTGTGAGTGTAACCAGCAAGAGTGGCCCAGGACCCCTGGGATAAGAGGGAGAGACTGGTGGGGTGGGGCTCCCCATCCACCCCCATGACTAGAGTTGGCCTTCTTGGACAGGTGCTCATCTTTGCTGAGAAGAAGGCTGATGTGGATGCCATTCACGAGTACCTGCTCCTGAAGGGGGTTGAGGCCGTGGCCATCCATGGGGGCAAAGGTCAGGGTGGTGCATGCATTGCCATGGACAGTGCTCCCTGCTAGCAGCCCCCTTCCCTGGTTGGCCTGCCTGCCCCCACATCCTAGCCTCCTGCTTTCACTCTAACAGCTCCTGTTTTACCCTCCCAGACCAGGAGGAACGGACTAAGGCCATTGAGGCCTTCCGAGAAGGCAAGAAGGATGTCCTAGTGGCCACAGATGTAGCCTCCAAGGGCTTGGACTTCCCTGCCATCCAGCATGTTATCAACTATGACATGCCTGAAGAGATAGAGAATTATGGTGGGGAATTGGGGGCGCCAGGGGTGGGCACCAGGCCCAGCCCCTGAGCAGTGAACCAGAGCCATTGTTCTTCTGCAGTGCACCGGATTGGCCGCACTGGGCGTTCTGGAAATACGGGCATTGCCACTACCTTCATCAATAAGGCCTGTGGTGAGTGAGCCACCAGGGCCACCCAGCTGTCCCTTGGGTTCTCTGTGGCTACCCAGGCCCTGGGGTCTAGGGCTGGGGCTGACAGGTCCTCACCACCCCCATACCCACAGATGAGTCTGTGCTGATGGATCTCAAAGCCCTGCTCCTGGAGGCCAAGCAGAAGGTGCCTCCTGTGCTACAAGTGCTGCACTGTGGGGACGAGTCCATGCTGGACATTGGAGGTGACTGCCGAGTTGGGGGTGCTAGTTGCATGGGGCTGGGGGTGCATGTGGAAACCCCTTGAAGCAATTCCAAGCTACACGTCACAGTTCTGGAGGTTTAGAGGGGCAGGGTCTTGTTTGTGGAGCCTGGTCCCTGAGCACACTGACCTCCCCCATATCCTTTTAGGAGAGCGTGGCTGTGCCTTCTGTGGGGGCCTGGGCCATCGGATCACCGACTGCCCCAAACTTGAGGCTATGCAGACCAAACAGGTCAGCAACATCGGCCGCAAGGACTACCTGGCCCACAGCTCCATGGACTTCTGAGCCATCTGACATCCCTTCTCTCCAAGAGGCCTCGGTCCCTGGGACCCCTGCCGCCTACCATACACACCAGCCCCCTGGACAAGAAGCCAGCATCCTTAGCCCAGCTGGCCTGGGCTGGACCAGGCCGGGCCTGGCTACATGCTCCCTGTGGCCCCCAGAATTACTATTTTTGCGCCCCTTTATCCCAGCTGCCATTAAAGCACAAACTTCTCTGGTCTCAGCCTGGACTCTTTGTCTCACGTTGCCTGCTCCCAGTTTCCTGGGCAGACCTCACACTGACCTCCAGACCCCTACAAGGCGGCAGCTTCCACCACCACTGTCAATACCCAGCTTGCTAGTACTTGGTTATGGCAGGAGCTGCCAGGAGTCGGGAGTGGGAGAACCATGATCTTGGTCCCCTGGCCTACCTGGTTTGGGCATTGGAAGTTGCTACAGTGGTGGACAGGGAGGGGAAATTATCAGGTTTTTTGGTCTCTGGTTGGCTTTCATTATCTCCAAACCTGCCCAAGCTCACTCTTCCTGTCAGTTGTATGAAACTTCTGGGGCCTCTTGGGAGGTAGCTTCCAGCCTCAGACTCCCTTGCTTACTTGACTGCCTGTGTGGGCACCTGGTACGGAATCCCTCTGTTCCATTGACTGAGGGCAACGGGTATCAAGATGGCTTCCCAGGCATAAGCACCCTCTGACCGCAACCTGTGCCCAGCTCTCTGTAAAACCTGAGCTCCAGGCAGCTAGGAAGCCCACTATTGAGCAGGAGAGGCCGGGCGTGGGCGAATGTGGGCAGCAGTCACAAGGCTGCTGACAGACTGACCAGTATCCCAGCACCTGACAAGAGACAGGCGGAGGAAGGGCTGTGGCGGTAGCTATGCCACCCATTTCCTCAGGGGCCTGGTGTTCTGTGTGAGGCCAGTGCTTATCCCAGGAGGATGCAGTTGCACAAGGTATGATCATGTCACTTGGTGTTTGGCCTTGAGCCAGTTACTTAACATTTTGGAGCCTCAATTTCCTCATTGTTGTAAAACTTGCCTTTAGCATGGCAAGGCAAAAATATCACTGGCAAGAAGCAAAGCTTAAAAGGAGCATGTGAGCTCCCCAGGGACCCGATGGGGTGTGCCACCCACACTCACCTGGCCAGGGCTGGGCCTCGCCATGAGAACAGGGACACACTGCTGGGGCCTTTGTGCTCTCTTGACTTCATGGAGTGGTCAGGTCAGCCCTCCTGGAGAAAGAGGCAGCCCAGTGCCACAAAGAACAGTGGTGACTGCCCAAAAGGGACTGGAGCAGGCTGGAGGGTGGCAGGGGAGAGGTCAGAGCACCTCGGATCTAAGTCAACAAACCCAGGCTAGCACAGGGGAGCTGGAGAGTGTTTAGGAAGGAGAGAGAGGTCAATTCAGGGCTTGGTTTGTGGTCGGCAGAGAGGACTGCGGTGGGTGGTTGGAGTAATTAAAGGGGAGATACCCCAGTTGGCAAGGGATAGAGTTTTAGTATGGAAAGGAGTGAATGTGGGAAATACTCCCAAGGCACAGGAAAGTAGAGCAGGACTCAGTGAGACACAATGACCAAGAATTAGAAAGCCAGGAGTTTGCCAATTAGCCTGAGGAGGGGACTCTGGAGTGGGGATAATATTGTGGGAATGCCAGAGCCCCTGGCACAGGACAGAGGAGGGATGGAATCAAGACAGGGAGACAGTCTGCAGTCTGATATTCAGTCCCAGCTGACCTGGAAGCAGGTGAGGGTCAATTTGCCTTCTGGTGGCCCTTGCCAGGCACACATGCATACCTTGGACCAGCCAGAATCCCAAGAAGAAACCTGCAAGATCCACCCCTAATCCCCACTCTCTGCTAGCTCTTTTATCAGAGGAGGCTCCCCTCCCCCCAGCCCAGCAGCTGCCACTCTGGACAGAGGGAGGGGGAAGTGGCCAGAAGGGGAAGTGTGAGGAGTTCCCCTCCAGCCTGTCACCAGTCTCTTCAGGACCTCGGAGTGGCAGCCCTGAGGACTGGCCTTGAGTATGGAGCCTCTGGAGACACCGGTCAAGGACGGAATCCTCTACCAGCAGCATGTCAAGTTTGGCAAGGTGGGGACCCCGACTGCAAGACAGCTGACCAGGACAGTGGGCCCTACCCCAGCCTCATCAGGCCACCTGACTGAGGGGGCTGGGGAAGGGAGTCGGGTTGGGGGAGCTAGCCCAGGTGCGGGGGTGTGGAACAAAGCCTTTGCAGGCCTCTGTGAGCCCCTACCATGTGTAAAAATGGGCCGTCACAAGTTGGGAGGGTCTGGGAACCCAAACTAGGGCAGGGCTAAGTCGGGGGCTAATCAACCCATCAATCTCCTGCCCCATCAGGTCATGGCACCAAGGCCCCCTGAAAGGGCGAGGTGCTCAGTTGGAGGAGCCCCAGAGGTGGGGCCCCACCCTACAGAACTGAGGGCTCAGCTCCTCCCAGCGGTGTCACAGGACAGAGGGGGAGGTTTACTCCTCAGCCACAGGCCCTGCACCCCCTCAACACAGTAACAGCTGCTGGCCAGGCAGATAAACCGTCTGTTTCCTTTTCATGGTGCTATTTGCATGTTTCCTTTCTTGCCATCAAGAGCTTGAGGCCTCCCTCATGCCCCAGCCCCTGGTCCACAGCCCAAGAGACTTCTTTTGGGGGCTGGTGAGGGGCACCAACATAACAGCAGAGTTAAGTGGTCTGCTGTGGCCAACAAATCGTTTACAGACATAATATAGCAGAGAGCTTGTGTTCTCATGACCTTTTGTGCTGTGGACATCACAGGAAAGTGTAAGATAGAGTTGAATCCAGGGCTGACTGGCCCCCTGCAAGCTCCTTCCCCTATGGGCCAGCCCAACCAGCTAGACTAAGGCCTCCATCCCCGGAGCCCTCATTGCTGGGGAAGCAGAGGAAGCCTGAGAAGATAGGAGTCTTTGCCAAACCACCTGTGTGGGGTTAATCTGTGGAGATTAACTTCTTCCTCACTATCTCCCACAGAAGTCCTGGCGGAAGGTGTGGGCGCTGCTGTACGCAGGAAGCCCATCAGGTGTGGCCCGGCTGGAAAGCTGGGAGGTCCGGGATGGTGGCCTGGGGCCAGCAGGTGACAGGTCTGTGGGGCCTGGCCGGCGGGGGGAGCGGCGGATCATCCGCCTGGCTGACTGCGTGTCTGTGCTGCGAGCTGATGGTGAGAGCTGCCCCCGGGACACCAGTGCCTTCCTGCTTACCACCACTGAGCGAAGCCACCTGATGGCCTCACAGCACCGCCAGGAGTGGATGAACTCCATCTGCCAGCTGGCCTTCCCGGTGAGCGCAGGGAGGGAGGGCAGGGCAGACAGGGGCCAGCCCCATGGACACCCTCCTTGTCCCTCACAAATACTATATCCCCTCACATCCTGTCACTCAGAGAGTGCATGACAAGTACATAGGAGCCTGGGAAACCACCCAGAAATCCACAGAATAAACCTTGGATGGTCATATGTACTATAAAGAAAATAAAACACTGGAGTTGGCTCAGAGGTAAGGGGGGGATGAAGCACATTAGAAAAGATGGTTCAGGGAGGCCTCTTGGAGGGAACAGTGGGCCTACATCCTCAAGGACAAACAAGAGCCACCAGGCAAAGACCTGAGGATAGTGTACCACACACCAAGGTCTGAGGCTGTCCTGAACAGAGGAGGTGTGTGCAAAGGCCCTGAAGCAGGCCAGCATAGCTACAGGATGAGAAAAGACCCAAAAGGAGGCAAAGTGTCAGAGTCTGGAGGGAGCTTCAGGTTTGATTGTGAAGAAGAGGAGCCTTTGGTGTGAGTGAGATGGAGGTGTGTTGAACCAGGGACAGAGTTTTAAAACTTCACAGGGTCTGTGATGAACCAAAACAAAATGAGTCTGGAGGTTCCTCAAAAAGTTAGACATAGAGTTACCATATGACCCAGCAACTGCACTCCCTGGTATATACCAAAGTTCAAACTCTTGTTGAAATAGTTCAAACAAGACCTGTACAAGAATCTTGATAGCAGCACCAGTCACAATAGCCCAAAGGTATAAACAAGCATGAGGCCATCAGTTGACGAGCAAAGAGAAGTTATTTGGCCATAAAAATAAATTAAACACCAGCACATGTTTCACCCTTCTAAAGATAAGCTTTGCAAACATGATGCAAAGTGAAAGAAGCCAGACACAAAGGCCACCTAGTTTGACTCCCTTTACATGAAATGCCCAGAAGAGCAAATCCAAAGAAACAGGAAGCAACCTAGTAGTTATCAGGGGCAAAGGGGAAAGACATGGGAAGTGACAGCTCTCGGGTACCAGTTTTCCATTGGACGTCATGGAAAGTTCTGGGACTAGACAAAGGTGATGGTTACACAACCTTGTGACTCTTGTAAAAGCCACCCAAATATATGGGAAGCCCACGGGGATTACAACTGAGATGAAAAAAAAATGCATAAAATGATGTAAAAATAAGCTATTATATGATTTTTTTAAAAAACACCCAAATATATACTTTAAAGTGGTTAAAATAACCATTGTAATGTTATGCATCGAACAAAAATTTTTTCATTAAAAAAAAATTGAAATGACCGGGAACAAGGGCACTAGTGAGGAAACCATAGCATTTGACCTTGGCCATGATGCTGCATGCCAAGGAGATCATGATGGAGGTGCTGAGGGTCATACAGATCCCAAAGGTCATGAGGGGATGAGGGGAGTGGAGGGACCAGGTGGAGAAAAAGGCCTGAGAGAGATGGGAGATGCCAGCAGTGGCTTTCCAGTAAAGCACCTGCCTAGACTGGCAGGGACACTCACACAGCAGGCCCAGCCCTGGCCACACTCAGGCTTCTGGGGGACATCCTCTGGGTGCCCCCTGAACCTTCAGTGGGGAGCTAGTGAGAAAATAGGCTCAGACTATACCCGGGAAGCCCCAGGTGTCAGGCGCTGAGCTGGGACTGGCATCCACTCCCTGGGTGCCCTTGCTGTCCTGGAGTCCTGGGTTACTGATCCCCGGGAAAGAACGAAGAAGCAAAATAGGCTGACCGAGAACCTCTACCTTTACTCATTCCTCAGGGCACAGGGGAGTGCTCTTCAGGATCAGGGGAGGCAGAGGCTCCCAAGAGGGACCTGGTGCCCATGGAGGAGAACTCCATCTACTCCTCCTGGCAGGAAGGTGAGTTGGGCAGCCCCACCACCCCTCGTGCTGGGATCTCTGGGGAACCACTGGGGCCTGTACCTGCTGGTGGGTCCCTGCCCTCAAGGTCCCCTTGCCAGCAGGGGGTGAGTTTCCAGTGGTGGTGCAGAGAACCGAGGCTGCCGCCCGCTGCCAGCTGAAAGGGCCCTTCGTCCTGGTGCTGGGCCAGGACGCCATCCAGCTGAGAGAGTCCTCCAGCCCCCAGGCTCTCTATACCTGGCCCTACCGCTTCCTTCGCAAGTTCGGCTCAGACACAGTGAGTTGCTATGGGTGCCAACCCTGCAGGGACAGGTAGTGGGTGGCCGGCACTATGGTCTCCCAACCTCTGATCTGCCATGTCACCTGTGCCCAGGGTGTGTTCTCCTTTGAAGCTGGCCGCCGTTGCGACTCAGGTGAGGGCCTCTTCGCCTTCAGCAGCCCCCATGCCCGTGACTTGTATGCAGCCGTGGCCATTGCCATTGCCCGCCAACGGGATCAGCTACCAGGTCTGGCAGGAGCCCAGCCTTGCCCGCTGCCTCGGGCTATCTCCCTTCCCTCACTGGACCCCCCAGGAGAGCTTCAGGAGCTGCCACCTGGACATGAACCACCCAGCTCCTGGAGAGTGCGCCTGGCTGACCCAGGCCCACAGAGCCTGCCCTTGATTCTGAGCACAGAGCCCCTCGAAGAACCAGCAGCTGGGCTCTATGCCTCTGTGTGCAAGCAGGCTAGTGGACCTCCAGGCCCTGAGCACTTCTATGAGAACCTATGGAGGCTGGAGGCTGGCCCTGTGCCACCCAACAGTGGGGTGCCCGCTCAGGAAGGCTCCAGCAGCCGAAGTCCCCTGGCCAGCCCCATCTACCACAATAGTGAGGACCTGAGCTGGCCCAACCCAGCTAACGACAGCACCCTAGAGGCCCAATACCGGCGGCTGCTGGAGCTGGAGCTGGCCGACAACAGTGAGGAGAGTGGGGGTTCCAGTCGCCCTGGGTTGCAGATGGGCTTCAAGGCCAAGCTGGTGACACTGCTGAGCCGAGAGAAGAAGAAAGGTCCAGTGCCCTGTGACCGGCCCTGACCACCTTGGTGGCCTGGCAGAGGGAGATAAAGGTGCTGTCCCTGGGATAGGAGGGTGGGCAAAGGATGGACATCTGGTGACAAACCCCACTTCCACTGGGGCCTTCGGGCATGTGGCAGGCAACCCTGCTAAGCTCCTTCCCCCCACCATGTATAGAGTAGATGTGCTGATAATAAAATCTGGCTCCCTCTGTGTCCTGCCTCATGGCCCACAGTCCAAACCTCTTGGCTTCAGGTCCAGGCAGTGGGGCTCAGCCTCACTGGGCCCACAGAACCTCCCTTATGTGTGCTGCAGCCAATACCTGTGCCCCCGGCTGGGTTCCAGGGACAGACCTGACCTGGACCTGATCTCTGCCGCAGTGGGCTCATGGGCACTTAAGCAGATGGGCAGGAAGCAGATGATTATGGCCCGTGTGATCCTGTGCAGCAGAAAATAACTCAGTCAGGCAAAGAGGGAGACAAGGCCTGAGTGGGGCGCAGAGGGAAAGGCAGGGCTTTACCAGGTGAGGCTGAGGGTGAACCTGCTGGACTCAGAGACTGAGTTTGGCCAGGGATGGTGCTAGGCCCTGACCCTCCTGAGCTGGGCCTTATCCTCAGCAGAGGGACAGGCTCAAACTCTGAAATGTGTGGAGGCTGGATTTGAGGAAACTGTTTCAGAAACTGACTCTAGGTGTTAGGGATCCTGTGTAGAGAAGAGCAAGGAGTTCCTGATCAAGGAGGGTCTAGAAGGTTCTGATGTCCTACATAACAGGCCTTTATGTTTGTCTTCCATTACAGTGAAGAGATAGTTTTAATTTTCTGTTTGTTTCACTCCTGTGTCCCCATCTCCGAAAGATTTAAGTTTTGTGGGGCTTAAAGCTTGTGCAAGTTGGGGCTTCCTCCTTAAGGGATTTAACACAAAATTAGTTCTGAGTGGACATTTGTTTGGAATAAAAAAGCACACATGAGTCACATAGATATCACAAATTCCATAAAAATACAATTATACTGTCATTAATATGGAAACCAGGAAGTCTGAGCAAGAGAGGAGGTAAAGGGAGGGCTAGTGGGAGGGACTTAAAAGATGTGCACACCCTAAAGCACTTTCTTCTGCTGAGACTCAAAAATGCACATGTGCTTCTGGGGAACCTCAGGGCTCAGTCTCCTCAATTGTCAAGGATAAAGATCAGAGCCTCCATGGTGATTTAGGGTTAAGTTTCAGTGCTGTCATGCCTATGGCTGGAGTTGCCAGGGAGCTGACCCACATGGTGCAGCAGACCTCTCCTTTCTGGCTACTACTCCCCTCAGCAGTATGTTTCAGTTGATCAGCCTGTTCTGCTCCCCACTCTGTTTCTGGTGAATCCTCTCACACACACACCCCCCCCCGCTCCCCCCATGCCTCTGGCCTGCATCTCAGTTCTTAGTAAAAGAAGGGGGGGGGGGTTGGTAAACAGATTCATGCCACGCCTGTGTTCACTAGTATTTTGCCTTGTGTCTACCAGGTACCAGGCTCAGGGATGCAGCCAGGTTCTAGACAGCCACAGTCTCTAGAGACTTCAGTGCCTAAGTAACTCCAGGCTCTCCTGTTCCCATTCCTGGGGCGCTTACTCCCCTCAAGAGCCTGATGTCCTCATGTGACCCTGCCTCAGCCACCTATACCCTTGTTATGCCCTAAAGCTGTATTCATGACAGGAATGGTCCATATTTGGAATCTTATACCCAAGCATCCCTCTCTGGTCACCTCCTCTCCTTCCAGCCCACATTCTCCATCTACAGTCACCTACAGTGACTCTCTTCCCACAGCCTATTCAGGTATCATCCTGGATTCCATCCTTGCCTGACTGATTCTTTGTTCCACCATCAGAGTTAGTCTACCCCCTCTTTTCCCTCTTATTGACCCTGCAAACACCCCCATTCTGGAGTAAACCCAAATCTCCCCTGCGCCTGGGCTACCGCCCATGACTGGAGAAATTCCCCTAATCAAGTTGGACTGTATTCTCAGACCTCAAAAAGGAGGCTCTCCAAGCAGCTCTGTGTGCCAGAGTGGTTGCTAATCTCCCCAAGACTGTCACAGCTGCTTCTCTCTATCCCTGCCCTTACCCACCTCCCAGGTATTCAGGAGAAACAGTGGCCAACACCCACAAACACCCTCAACCTCCTCCCCCTCGTGTGCAGGTGCACCAGAATCTTCAGTCTCCTTCCCTCCCGATGAAGGACAATGTCCATTCCCCAAAATGAGCTCCACTCACAGCCTGGGAAAATGAGCTGTTCCCTCTCTCTTCCACCCATTAAGTCCATCATTATGTTATCATCACCATGTCCAGCCACATACACACTTGTTTTATAATATAACCTGTTAAAAAGAAAACTTCCCTTGGGCCTCCCTGGTGGTGCAAGGAGTTGAGGCTCAGCATTATGAAGCTGTCCGCAGCCACTGAAGCACAAATTCAATCCCCAGCCAGGGAGGTGACCCACATGGCACAGCAGACCTCTCCTGTCTCATCTGCTGCTCCCCTCAGCAGTGTGTTTCAGTTGATCTACCTGTTTGTTCCCCACTCCATCTCTGATGGGGTGAATCTTCTCACCCCCTGCACCTCTGGCCTGTACCCCAGTTCTTGTGTGCATAAATAAGTAAATCTTTAAAAAAAGAAAAGAAACCTTCCCTTGACCTCAAATTCTACTTCAGTCAACCTCCTCCCCAATTTCTCTGTTCCTCTTCACAGTGAAACTCCTCAAAGGACTTGTTGATTACTCTCATTTCCACTTTCTCAACTCCCATTCTCCAGACTCCTGGTGGTCCCCAATCTTGCATACACTGCTCTTATCAGGTTGTGTTGCCCCAAACAAAAGCAATCTTGACTCCCTTTGTGACTTGGACTCCCCAACTTTTCAGAGGCACTGGACATCCCTCCTTGAAATGCCATCTTCTCTTGGTTTTCTTCCTTCCTCTTGTTCTCTCCTTCCCAGCCTCTGCTGTTGCCACCTTTGCCAGAGTGCTGCCCAGGGCAGACCCAGTACAGTGCAAGCTTGGTGTCACAAGTGGAATCACCTGGGAGTTTTTTTTTTTTTAAGATTTATTTATTTGTGCATACAGAACTGTGGTACAGGCCAGAGGTGCGGGGGTGGGGGGTGAGAGAATTCACCAGAGACAGAGTGGGGAGCAGAACAGGCACTCAATGAGGTACACTGCTGAGGGGAGCAGCAAGCAGGTCAGGAGAGGTCTGCTGTGCCATGTGGTCACCTCCGGGACAGGAAGGGATCGAACTCATGCTGAAGTGGCTTTAGTTCCTTAGTACTGTGCTTGAACCCGCTGCGCCGCCAGGGAGAGCTCCACCTGGGAGCTTTTAAGGACGCCAATATCCAGACCCACACCTGGGAGCTCAGATTTCACCAGTCTAGCCAGGCATTTTATTGATTCCCTGAATGGTAGTATGTGTCCACGTGCACCGGTCAGTCTCCAGGTCTCACCATCTAAGAGCTGATGGCTCCCAAAGGTATTATTTTTCTTAAAGATTTACTTATTTATGCATAAAGAACTGGGGTACAGGCCAGAGGGATGGGGAGATGAGAGGATTCACCAGAGACAGAGACAGAGTAGGGAGCAGAACAGGCAAATGGACTGAAATATACTCTGAGGTGAGCCATGTGGGTCACCTCCCTGGCTGGGGATTGAATTCGTGCTACAGTGGCTTCAGACAGCTTCATAGTACTGCGCTTTAACCTGTTGTGCCACTAGGGAGGGCCCTGGCATGCTTTTTTTTTTTTTTTAATCAAAAGTCTAAGTTTCTTTGTTTAATGGCAATTCTGTTTGGTTCCAACCAGACTATGGGAGACCTTGCTTGGAGCTGCAGAGGTTCTTGACACCAGGGGGCACTGTGCCCTAGCCCAGGCTGCTCCTATGCAGAGGCTGCCTGTTCAGTGCCTCCCAGGCTCCAACCAAGGAATGGGACCCTGAGGTTTTCTGCTGGAGGAATGTCAAGACCTCTAGGTTGTCACTCCTTCTTTGCTCATTTGCTGTTTTCCACTCTCAAACCTTACTTCATCTTACTCATTCACACATGCCATGCAAAAACACTGAGGAAATGATGGTGGACAAGATAAGCCCCTGTTCTCAGAGGACTGACATTCATTGGGGACATAGGACCATGAAGAAACAAGCACTCACTATAAGTGCTGGGCGGGGGTTGGAGGGGGGCGAGGATCGGGAGGAATAAAACCAGGTAAGGGTTTATCCTGAGTTTATGATGCCCATGAGGTGGCAGGAGGGCAACCATTCTAGATGAGCTGACCAGGGCAGGCCTCTTGGAGGAGGTAGCATCGAGCAGAGACGTGAACAAAGCGAGTCTGTCTAGTGTAAAGGTTTCAAGCAGAAGGAATAACAAACACAAAGGGCCTTGGGGCAAGAATATGCTTGGCATGTTGGAGGAACTGTGTGGAGGCAAGTATGGCTGGAGTGCAATGAGCAAGGACAAACCTGGTAGGAGTGGAGCCAGTTTATTGGTGTCATGTATGTCGTAAAGACTAGTTTTATTTTTGGTATAAAGTGAGCCCCCTAGGATGCTAAAAACTGAGGGAAATATGGCATGATTTCTGCTTTAAAATACCACTTTTGGAGCCTCCCTTGTGGCACAGGAAGACACAGCACTATCAAGCTACTGCTAGCCACTGCAGCACGAGTTCAATCCTCGGCTGGCCAGGGATGTGACCCACATGGTACAGCAGACCCCTCCTGTCTCACCCACTGCTCCCCTCAGCAGTGTGTTTCAGTAGATCTGCCTGTTCTGCTCCCCAATGTCTCTGGTGAATCCTCTCACCCCCCACACCTCTGGCCTGTACCCCAGTTCTTGGACACATAAATAAATAAGTCTTTAAAATTATAAAATATTACTTTGGCTGCTGCATGGAGAAGACTCTGGAGTGGGCAAGGGTGGAAGCAGGGACACATCTGTTAGAAGACAGTTGAGATGTCCAGGCATGAGAATGAATGGCAGGGACGATGGTGGCAGCTGTGACCCAATGCAGAACATATTCTGAGGTGCAAGGGGCTGGGCGGGTATGGGATATGAGAGAGAAAAGAAAGGAAAAATAAATTCATAGTTGTTTAATCTGGGACATGATGATGTAAGCTATTTAATACAGTTCCAAATAGAAGGGTACTAGAGAGTGAATATGGCAGGGAAATATCTGGTGGCCATGTTGGGAGGGAGGTGAGGAGTCAACAAAAGCAATGGAAAAGGTGCAGTCAGTAGGGCAAGAGGGAAGCGTGAAGCCAGAGCTACTTCTAGGTTTGCTGAGAAGAAAGTGGAGAAACCACCACTGATGGGAGAAACTGAAGTTGACAGGATACCTTGAGAAGAGGGAATTAATTCAGAGGATTGGGGAGGACAAGAGTCAGACTGGAGTGGCTTCAGGAGAAAACAGGTGAAACAGAAAAACAGGTAACCACTTAAAGTAATCTGACTCAAAGGGGAGTACAATAAAAAGAGGGTGGTAGGAGAGGATGTGGTGTCAAGAGGGGACTGATTCCCTTAAAGATAAGACTCTCACGGCAGTTTGTGCAGGGAGGGGAGAAGAATAAGATGACTGTAGAGGGGGCCCTCCCTGGTGGCGCAGGCATTAAAGTCTCAGCACTCTCAGCCACTGCAGCAGGAGTTTGATCCCGGCCAGGGAGGTGACCCATGTGGCGTGGCAATGGCAGACCTCTCCTGACCCACCCACTGCCCCCTCAGCAGTGTATTTCAGTAGATCCTCCAGTTCTGCTCCCCACTCTGTCTGGTGAGTCCTCTCACACACACCCCACACCCCCCGCCCACCTCACAGCTCTGCCACCACAGCTCAGGGCCAACTGCACACGTTTGGGTACGGGCGTTTGGGAACTGGGCCCGTACTCCAGTTCTTGTACGCATAAATTAAAAAGGAAAAAAGATAACAGTAGAGGGCGGAGAAAGCAGTGACGATGTCTTAGGAACTGAGTACTCTGTCCCGGCTCCATGCTCCTTTAACCCTCACCCCTCAAGCCCTTCCAGTCACTGGGGGCAAAGTGGAGACTACGAAGCCTCCACTAGAGGCGCTGCCTACTCTGGAGTCAGACATCAGGGCACAGTCCTCTCAGAGGTGTGGGCTGGCCCCTAGCTGTGCAGAGCTGTGAGGTGGGTGTGAAGGCACAGCCTACAGGTCAGGATGGGCTCAACCAAGGCCCCTCCACCCATGTCCACTCTTGCTATTATTTTCTGCCTGCAACCGAGTGTCTAGTTTCAAGTTCCCTTGTCCCCCTCAAGTATCCCTACCTCAGCTTGTCCCCTTCCACTCAATGCCTCCGATTTAGAAATTCTGGAACCTCAGATGACTGGACCTTACACCCAACGACGCCTGTCCTCACGGTGGATCTGTGAGGCGAGGATGATTGTACCATGTTCAGAATAGGAAGCCATACTCCAGGTTGATCAGATTTAGAAGGCCGCTTTCCTTTCACTCAGCCAGCGGGAGGCGCAGGGGACTGGGTGGGCCGCCGGGTAGGGTCGCGCGGGCTGGGCTCCCGGACTCGGCGTGCGGCAGCTCCGGCCCCGCCCCGGCCCCGCCCCGGCCCCGCCCCGGCCCCGCCCCGGCCCCGCCCCGCCAGGGACCCAGCCCCGCGGCGCCAGGCGAGACGGGACTCCACGATTGGGCCGAGAGGAGGGATCGGGCGGGGCTCCCGGCGGCGACGAGGGTGGTGGGCGTGGCCTCATAAGGGCGTGGTCTAGTGCTCCGCCCCCGCCTGCCGGCTCAAAGCAGGCGGCGGGCGCGGAGGCGGGGCCAGAGCGAGGGCCGCGGATCCCAACGCGGCTCCTGAGATACCGCAGCCGGGCAGCGCCCCCCGGGGCCGAGCAGGTACAGGCGACCGCGCAGGGCATCTCGGGCAGGGCCGGGCTGGAGGGTAGCGGTCCGCTGGGGGCCACGGGGGTCCTTGGGGGTCGTGGCCAGCGCGGCGCTTCCTCTCGCAGGCCCGGGCCTCTGCCCTTGCCCCCGCCCCCGCCTTCCTGCGGCTAAGCCCGCTGCGGCGCGGCGGATTGGCGCCTGCGCTGCTTCCTGCGCTCGGGATTCGGTCAGTGCATGGGGCCCAGGCTGAGGGGGTCAAGGGGGAAACTGAGTCACGTAGGGACGATAGCAACTCTGTGTGGGAGGCACCGCCCCCATTGGGCTCCAGGATGGATCCCCATCCTGTCCACGCTTTGGCGTGCTAGTCCCCACCGATCTCCTTAGGGGCCGCCCCTCCTCTCCAGCCTTTCCCCAACCCCACCGCCCAGGGGTACCGCCCAGGCTTCCAGCAGCCTTGACCGATCCCGAAATGGCTAGGATTCCCTCCAGTCGCCCTCCCCACCCCTCCCCCTGGCGTCCGAGCCCCCGAGTGCTCCCTCCACTGGCTCTCCTCACAGTGTCAGTTTACACGCCTTATATAGTCCGAGCAGACTCGAGCCGGGGCCTGCCTGCAGGACCTGGGGGCGGGAGACAGGAGGCCGGCCCCTGACTCACCGGCCATCCAACTCTCAGTGGTTGCTCTGGGGAAGGCCTTGCCAAATTAGCCCTGCGGCCCGCTCTTCCAGGAAGCAAACTCCATGTCTGGATGCTGTTTCCCCTCACTTTCCCAGTTTCCCAGGGGAGGACACTTGCACCTTTCTTTCCAAAGTGAGAGTTTTCTGCCAGCAAGCCTCCCAGACCTGACAAGATTCTCACTGGCCCCTGCCTTGAGTGTGCTTGGAGTCTTCCCCCTGCAGGGCTGGCAGCAGTCCTGGGCCCCACACACCCACTATAGGACCACTCACTTTTTCTTTCCTCTCAGGAGCAGGAACCATGGATTCTTTCAAGGTGGTGCTGGAGGGGCCAGCACCCTGGGGCTTCCGGCTGCAGGGAGGCAAGGACTTCAATGTTCCCCTCTCCATCTCCCGGGTGAGCCTAGGGTGGGGCAGGGGCTCCCTCAAGAGTTTTTAGGTGCTCAGAGGTCCTGTAGGTGATGGGAGGAGTTTGAGAAGAGTAACTTAACCAACAGACTAGGAGGTGTCCTTGTCCAGAGATGTCGAGGGCACCTGTCGTAGGATTTACAACTAGGTTGCTGGGAGAGCCCCTGCACATCCCCAGCACAGTGCCATACCTCATGGGGCCATGTATAAGGCCTGGGGATGCTCATTCTACGGGCTGGAAACCTGAGATCTCTAGGGAGTGCCTATGCTTTTTGAAGGAGCAGTATTTAGAGCCCAGTCTTAGGATTCTCTGACTACAGACCTTACTTCAGCTTCATCACCACCCAGAGAACAGTAATTGTTATCCTGTTTTTCCATATGGGGTCTCAGGACACACTCCTTCAGTGATTATTTGCAAAGCAGGAATGAATTCAGGTCTGTGAGAACCTCCATCTCCATCTACTGGTTCCAATTCAGTATGCATTGGCCTTTGACCTCAAGTAGAGGTCTAGGACAGGGGTCTAGGATTCAGATTTCTGCTGCTGAGCATGCCCTGGTGGGGGCAGAGCTGAGGACTGGCTCCTCCCTGTGGCAAGGGGATTGCCTTATAAGCCCAAGAATGCAGCCCCATGCTGGGATGGCCAGCTGGTAGCTGGAGTCTGCCGAGCCTTAGAGGAAGGCTGGCCTAGACCTGAACCCCTGGACCCCATTGGTGGGCTCCTCAGCTCGTCACCACCAGACGATGGCTCCAGCTATAGGGTCATTTATGGGACACAGAACACAGTGCCTGCCCAGAGTCAGGGCTGTCTCTGGCCTGAGGGTCAGAAGAAGGCGGGGACTTCCTGTTCCATATCCCGCCTGACCACAGAGGCCCACCCAGGCACCCCATGGGCAAGCAGCTGGTGGCAGGAAGCCCAGGGCAAGCATAGTCTGAAGGGGGCAGAAGGTTGGCCAGCTACTTCCTCGCCTGAGAGGGGCCCCAAGACTGAGTCTTTCTGTGGGAGTTGGACTTGGTGGCCAGGGTGGGCTGGAGGTCACTCTTCTTCCCAGAGACCTGGTTCCCATGAGTTTCCCCTGGAAACTGCCCTGCCAGCAGGATTGCTAAGGGCAGTGGTTCCCCTACCACCACCACCACCACCACCACACACACACACACACACACACACATACACACACACCCTCTGCAACACTGAAGCATTGCCAGTCCTGAAAACCTATCCTGTATCCCCATCTCTGGAAAACTGCCTGATCAGCATGGCTGGCGGCCTAGGCCTGGCTGGTGTCTGAGTCTCCAGTTCTTAGGCCGGCATGGGTAACAGAGTCGTGTGGGTAATGGGCTTTCAGATGTGACCTGTTGGGGGCACCCTGGCCCCGGGCTGCCCTGTCAGCCACCCTAGTAAGTGGGTGGGGCCACCAGCTGAGCCCAGCCTTGGAGCTGGGGGTAGTCTTTTCTGAGCCAGGCCTGCCCCCTACACTCTCTGACCCCAATATAGAGGGAGGAGGGAGGGGCTGGAACTGGCTGTGGGCCCCAGGCTTGGGAGATGAGGTAATGTCTGGGACTTGGAGGTTGGGCTGCTCAGTAGAGCCCTGGGGCTGACTCACCCCCCACCCGAGGCAGTGTCCAGCCCCCTGGCTTTTCCCCCTCCTTGGTACCCCCCCTCCCTGCTTCTCTCCAACCACCCCTCCCTCCTCTCTCCTGCTTCTCTCTCCTCTGACCACGCCTCTTTCCTTGTGCTTCCTGTCCTCACTTGGGAAAGGAAGTAGTTCCAACTCCCTGCCACTTTTTCAGAAGCCAGCTGCCCACTCCAAGGCCCCCAGCTCAGGCTCAGCCTACACCTCCCAAGAGCCTGTCCTCTGGGTAGGGAGTGGCTAGGCCAGGTTTCCTGCTGACTCACCATGACCTTGAGTATGTCACTTCCCCTCAAGGGCATTACTTCCCCATGCCCATTGTAAGGAGTCGATTAAACTAAAGGCAATACAGGACATCTAAGCCTCAAACCAGCCACAGGGTTAGGGAGTTGTTCCAGATGGACAACCTGAGTTTGGCACCAATGCTCAGCAGAGGAGGGCCTAGTATAATGGAGCCTAGTGTCAGGGTCACGCTCTGGCTGTCTCTTACTGGTCACTAGAGGCAAGATACATAATCTCTGTTAAAATGGGCATAATCTAAGATGCTTGAGAATTCAATGACAGTATATGACAATGCTAGATACTCAGTAGCAGACACTGCTGTGTGCAGGTAAAGAAGGAGCCACTCAGCTTTCTTACCCTTTTAAAATCTCAAGCATGGGACAAACATGTGAAACCCAGTCTTCCCTTTCTGCCCAGTGCTGATTTATTTATTTGTGCATATAGAACTGGGGGACAGGCCAGAGGTGCAAGGACGGTGAGAGGATTCACCAGAGAGAGTGGGGAGCAGAACAGGCAGATGGGCTGAAATACACTGCTGAGGGGAGCAGCAAGCGGGTCAGGAGAGGTCTGCTGTGCTATGTGGGTCACCTCCGGGGCAGGTGGGGACCGAACTCATGCGGAAGTGGCTTTAGCTTCTGAGTGCTGTGCTTTAACAAACCACTGCGCCAACAGGGAGGGCCCTCTCTGGAACTTCTTAATCCACTCTCACCACCTAAACTTAGTCTGCGTTGGCCCACCTCAGGCCCCCAAGGCTATAAATCAGCCTTCCACCATGACCCCAGAGATCCAATCAATGCCAGCCCTTTGCCAGAGGCCTGGGTGCCCATGTTACTGTGGCTGGGCTTGTGGACTGAGACAGCCCACGCAGTTTGTCAGGGTCACCTCTCCTAAGGGCCTGGGAAGTATCCCACCTGAGTCTTCAGACTGCTCCATCTGCCCTTAAGGCCAAGTCCTAGTCCCTTCCCCTGACATGGCATTGGAGACCTTCACAATAGATCCTCTGCATGCCCACCCCAGCACATCCCACCCTTAGCACCAAGGCCCGCCACCACTGCCCAGAAGTCATCCCTGATGATCGCAGCTTGTATTGCTGATAGTGGCTATTCCCTCGAGCATGCTGGTGCCGCTCACTTGCCAAGAGAACCAGAGATTCTCAACTTGGAATCTAAACAGTTGGAGGGAGAGAGAAATGCTGTTGAAGTCTTGAGGGTATCACCCCTCATAGCCTGTGAAGCCCTGGCTGACACCTTGAGGCTCCTCAGGCACTGTTCTCTGGGAATTGGAGGTGATGGGCCTACTCCTGGCCCTCAGAGGATCTTTGTAGATCCCTGCAGGTGGCCCTGGGACTGGTACTGGCAGAGTAAGAAGTAATTGAGAGCACCACCCAAGGGTGTCAGGGAGGAAGAACCTGCCACGTGCACCAGCTGGTGTGCACCACTGGGAGGTGGAACAGCCTGGGCAGGAGGCCAGCAGGGGCAGCAGAGGACTATGGTTAGAGCTGAGAAGCTTTGGATTTAGCCTGAAGGTGGCAGTTGACATCACAGCAATTTCTGGACTGTGGGGAGGGTCGTGAAGGTGAATAATGAAATAAGCATGATGATTAGGGAGCTCACATGAGCCCTAGCCCCTTCCAGATGGCAGCTGCCCAGAAATATGTTGGTCTAAGAGGCCCTGGGTTCTGATCCCTGGCCAACTTTGGTGGAAATGACAAATACTGCCCTTAGTTTGGCCTACAGTCTTGGGGCCTCCCTGACCCTCAGTGTCTCTCCAGCTCACTCCTGGAGGCAAAGCAGCACAGGCTGGAGTGGCTGTGGGAGACTGGGTGCTGAGCATCGATGGTGAGAATGCTGGGGGGCTCACACACATTGAAGCCCAGAACAAGATACGAGCCTGCGGGGAACGCCTCAGCCTGGGTCTTAGCAGGTATGTGGGTGCTGGTCTGCCAGTAGCGGGAGACACCCTTGAGCCTGACTTACCCTCTTTCCCTGTTTCCTCCAGGGCACAGCCAGCTCAGAGCAAACAGCAGAAGGTAGGTGACCACCTTGGAACATCTGGATGGTGGGTGGGCGGTGTGACATTGGACACCAGGGTGACCTGCCCTCTCCGGGGCTGCCTGGGTACCCCCACCCCTGATGCAGGGTAGAGGTTAGAGGCCAGAGCTGTGGAGCACCTGGGCAATTGGGAATTGGGCCAAGGGCTGCCGCACGGTCCTGGCACCACAACCATGCATGTCAGCCTGTCTGTCTGCCTGCATCCTGCCTTATGGTACTGCAAAGCCTCACTCCGCCCTCCGCCTTGGGGCTGCGTGGGCTGAGATCATCATTCCCAAATGGGCCTTTTGAAACCCGAGATGCCCCCCCCCAATCTGGCCAGATGTGGGGGGAGGGGCTGGAACACCGCTGTCCTCTCCACATTGGGGGGGCACCCCACTCTGGCCCAGGCCCCGCCCCTGCCTGCCTTGCCTGGCTCTGTCTCCGCCCAGGCCCTGGCCCCCGCCGCGGACCCCCCGCGGTACACCTTTGCACCCAGCGCCTCCCTCAACAAGACGGCCCGGCCCTTTGGGGCACCCCCGCCCGCTGACAGCACCCTGCAGCAGAATGGGTACGTCAGTCCCTGCCCACCCACCGCCCCCCTACCGCTACCCGCTGCTGCTCCTTCTGTGCTGCCCCCTAGCTAGTCCTGCCGAAACCGTGCGGCAGCGACCCCTGGCGGCATGGTCAGGGGCTGCAGGCACAGGGCCCCTTTCCTGAGCGTGGCGTCTATCCTGGAGGCTCTGAGCCAGGCAGCACCTTGCCGTTGGAGATCAGGGGTTGGGGGTGTAGTACTGGGCTGCTGAGATCCAGAAACTCAGTGCAGCCGTACTCCTGTTTATTCTGACCTCTCATAATCTCTCTTCCTGTGTGTCCCTCTGTCCCTTTATCTGTCCCTCTGTCTGTTTCCTTCACAGGTGCAGACCCCTGACAAGTCAGTGAGCCCCCTCTGCCTGCTCTTCTCTTCCTTCCTTTTGGCATTCTGGGCTGTAGCCCCGCCCTACCCTGGCTGCTCTCCTTCCCTCTCACTGATCCACCCACCCACCCACCCACCCAGCAGAGCCCTGGCTTTGCTGCTCCCCACTCTCCCATCACCACAGCCCCCAGGGCCAAATCTAGGGAGGGGCTGCCCCCACCACCCATCCTCAGCTTGAGGTTCTGAGCCACACCCTCCCCACAGACAGCCGCTCCGACCGCTGGTCCCAGACGCCAGCAAGCAGCGGCTGATGGAGAGCACGGAGGACTGGCGGCCGAGGCCTGGGACAGGCCAGTCCCGCTCCTTCCGCATCCTTGCCCACCTGACGGGCACCGAGTTCAGTGAGTACCTGCCTGGGGCAGGGTGGACTCTCCTGGCCTCCAGCTTAAACCTTGGGTCAAGGAGACCACTCTGGTACCCCACTGCCAGGGCTCAGGGCAAGGTAGCTTTGTGTCTTCTCTTAGCCAGTGCTTGTCTCTCCCTTCTCAGTGCAAGACCCGGATGAGGAGCAACTGAAGATGTCAAGGTAAACGTTGCGCATAAGCCCTTTTTCTCACCTCCTGCCTTTCCCACTTCAGCCAGCACTCCTGATGCTGCCCTGGCAGTCCCCATCCAGGGCTCGCCACCCTCCTCCTGCCCTCCCCCATTCTTCCATTACTCTGTCTTTCTTCCTTCTGCCTTCCTACTGCCTACCTTCCTTCCTTCCCGGTCCTCCCAACTTCCCTTCCATCTCTCCTTCCTTCTACTTCCTCCTCCTTCTCTCTCTGCCCCTCAGGGAAAAGTATGTCCTGGAGCTGCAGAGCCCACGCTACACCCGCCTCCGGGACTGGCACCACCAGCGCTCTGCCCATGTGCTCAACGTGCAGCCCTAGCCTGGCCCTCGCCGGCTGGCTGCTCTCTGCCTCTCTCTCTGTTCCTCCCGCCCAGGGCATCCCCTTGGTGCCTCCAGCTTCTACCTGCCTCACCACTTTCCTGCCCCTGGACTGAGTCTGCTGCCCACCTGGCACAGGGCCTGGCTCCATCTGACACTGCCTTCCCTCTTTGCCCTATGGTATTGTTATCTGCTGGGTCTGTGCTGATTTGGGCATGAAAATAAACGTTCTCAGCCCTGCTTTCTCTGCTTTTGTCTTCTCTCTTTGTGGGCTTGATTTGGGTTGTAGGTTTGGGGTGTAGGTGGCACCGAGCCAGTGTGGGTCCTGCTAGTGTGGGTCTCATTGGGCTGAGGTACCAGCAAAGGGCTCCCTGCCGTCTGAGCCAACCTCAGGGATCACCAAGAGTGAGAGCCCTGCCCTAGTAGCACCTGGAACCTGCCCAGCAGCTTTCATGGGCCCAGACAACTCCCATGGGAACAGCAGGTTGTGGGGGTGGGACCCTGCCGGAGCCTCAGCTATGCAGGTCCTTGAACGGTGGATCTTGCAGCCAGGTACCCAGGACAGAAGCCCCCGCCCCAGCCTCAGCTCCACCCCAGGAACCCTGGCCTGGTGAGAGAAGGAAGTTGGACCTGGGCAAGGGTGGGGAAACTCCAGGGGGTATGGGGGCTGTGGGCTCCTTCAAGTCACCCTGGGTGCTTCCCCTGCCCATTGGGGTCCCTGGGGGGTGCTCTCTGGAACCTTTTTGCTTGGTTCTGGCAGGCCCTACCACCCCTACCCCCACCAGCCGCCCGCCCTGGGCTGTGGACCCTGCCTTTGCTGAGCGCTATGCCCCCGACAAGACCAGCACGGTGCTCACCCGGCACAGCCAGCCAGCCACGCCCACGCCTCTGCAGAACCGAACCTCCATCGTGCAGGCAGCCACCGGAGGGGGCACAGGAGGGACAGGTGGTGGCAATGGCAAGACACCCGTGTGCCACCAGTGTCGCAAGGTCATCCGGTGGGTGACTATGTTTCTTTCCTTGCCTGGCCTTTCCTGTCCCACAGTCTGATCCTGGCATCTTTCCCATCTCTGTTCCTTGGTCCATCATCTCAGCTGCCACTGTGGGAGTTGAAGTCGAGGTCAAGACCTGATCTGGGTCCGTAGATTTGGCATTCTGCGTTATCCCTGCCCCACATCAATCCTTCTCAGGGTTTGCCCTGATAAAGTGAAGAAAATGCTAACAACAGGCCTTGCTACACCCCCAGACTTGCTGCTCTTTGGACAAAGAAGAGCCCACCTCCTCCCAGTCCTTGTGCCTCTTTTCTCTCCTGTTCACTGTCTTTCTCTGCTAAGCCAGAACCCCTCCTTCTCTGAGTTGCTTCCTAGAGTCCAGCAGGTCCCACCGCCCCCCAGAAACATGTGCCAGATTCTAGAGCCTTCCTGTTTCTGCCCTCCTCTCATCATCTCTTAGGCTCTACAAAGAGCTCCCTCCTTCAGGCACCCCATTTATTTGGGGTCTGCAGGCTCTTCCTCAGACCATATGGCATAAGCAAGAACAGAGTGGACACCAGAGTCTGCTTACTAGTCTTCAGGACTCGTGGGCATTCTGGCCTCCCCCCACTGCACCCCACACCAGTCCCTCAGGTTTGCCTTATTAGGCCTGGTTCAGCAGCCCTCAGTAGTGTAACCTCTGGTGTTTCCACATCGCCCCCCCTGGCTTATCTGGTGTCATTAGCGTGCCTCTTCACCACTCCCACCATGTGACCTGGAACAAGGCTACTATTTTCTCCCCTTTCTGGAAAAAGAGATGGTGTGAAACCATCCGGGCTTCATAACAGGCACTGAGTAAATCCACTTGAGCTCCACCACACTGCATCCTTCTTACCATGTCACCTTCCCCTCAGGGGCCGTTACCTGGTGGCCCTGGGCCACGCATACCACCCTGAGGAGTTTGTGTGCAGCCAGTGTGGGAAGGTTCTGGAAGAGGGTGGCTTCTTCGAGGAGAAGGGTTCGATCTTCTGCCCACCCTGCTATGACATGCGCTACGCTCCCAGCTGTGCCAAGTGCAAAAAGAAGATCACGGGCGTGAGTGGGGATGGTGGGCAGGAGGGTGGAAGGCGGTCCTGACCTGGTCAGCACTGAGAAGCAACCCCTAGCCTGGGGTTCTCCCTGCACAAGCCTGTCTCCTTAGCAGCCCAACAAACCAGCCACTCTGGGTAGCCAGGATCCTCTTAACAGGTGACGGGAAAGGTTCTCAAGAGTTCAAGCAAGAAAGAAGCATAGTGGCTCAAGTAACCAACTGCCAAGGCACAGGGGTGCTCGCTTTCAGGCCCAGCAGAATTAACAAAGGTACCAAGGTCACTGGGACTCTTGGTGTCACCTGCCTCTGTTTTCCATCTGTGCTGGCTTTGTTCCCTGCATGCTTTCCCTAGAAGGGAGCCAAGGTGATGCCACAGTGCCGCAGGGTTCCAGCTCCTCAGCTTGGCAGTATACCTCTGCGCCAGCAGGAACACTGGATCCAACGCCATCACCCATGCCCATCCCTGAACCAAGCTCCGGGCTCTCATTGGCCAGCCTTGGCAAGACACCAGTGGGGCCTGGCGCCCCACCTAAACCACATCTGAGATTGAGGGGCCCTGAAATAAAGCCAGGAGGATGTTACCCAAAGAAGGAAAGGAAGCATTGGTCAGGCCAGACTGGCTGCTGTGTCGGTGGGATAACACTCCACCGCGTCAGCAGAAAACCCGAAAGAGATTTAAGCAGAGGGGCTATTTACTGCAGTCATAAAAATTTCAGAGATGCCTGTAGGTTGTTTTTGCTTGAAATTTTAGCCTATATTGACCTCTATTCCTAAGCTTTTCTTTCCTTTTAAAGATTTATTTATTTGTGTATACAAGAACTGGTGCCGGGAGGTGAGAGGATTCACCAGAGACAGAGTGGGGAGCAGAACAGGCCGACTGACGAAGTACACTGCTGAGGGGAGCAGCGGGCGGGTTGGGAGGGGTCTGCCTCGCTATATGGATCACCTCTGGGGCGGGGATCAAACTCTTGCTGATGTGGCTTTAGCCTCTCAGTGCTGTGCTTTAACCTACTGCACCACCAGGAAGGGCCAAACCTAGTATTCTTGCCACAGGCAGGAATGAATGAGAAAGGGCAAGTGTCGTTCTCTTTTTTTGTTGTTTTTAAGAATTATTTTTATTTATTCATGCATACAAGAACTGGGGTGTTGGCCAGAGGTCCAGGGTGGGAGGAGATTCACCAGAGACAGAGTGGGGAGCAGAACAGGTGTATCTACTGAAATACACTGCAGAGGGAAACAGCGGGCAAGACAGGAGAGGTCCCTGGTCAAGGATTGAACTGTGCCCAAGTGTCTGGGGATAGCTTCATAGCACTGAGATTTTTAACCCCTGCGTCACCAGGGAGGCCTGCAGGTGTCATTCTCTTAAGGAATTCCCCCCACCCCCTCCTTTTGACTTTGAAAGAAAAACTAGGAATTTGCATCTTTATCTCAGTGTTTGGAACTCTTTGTCCTATGAGCACCTGAACCATAGGAAAGCAAAACTCTGTGAGCTTCCAGCAGCAATAAAAGAGGTAGGGGGAAGAGAACTGTGTTGTGACAGGCCAGTCCACTGTGCCTGCTGCCTTAATGCAAGAGAAACCTGCTATTCAGAAAGAGGGCTTGGTGTATTAAGAGGGATAAGATGGCTGAGTGGCCGAGCCAGAAATTCAGACTCGAAGCTCATGGTGCAAAATCCTGTCTTTCCCACTGGTGTAAAATAGACCATGTGGCCCAGTCAGGTTTCCTGGAGAGCAACCTAGCTGACACCCAGAGCAGGCTTGGGACTTGGGTCAGAGCTTTTTATGAATGCTTTCTTCATTCATTCCATTTACTGAATGTGCTAGGCAGTGTGCCCATGTTGGGGACACCTTGTGAGAAAGAGATGGGCCATTCAGCTGGCTGTTCCTGAAACTCACCTTGGGGGATGAGTGGGGCTCACAGGGTACTAGCAGCTGAGAGCAGAGCCAGTGGAAGAGGACACAAATCAGGCTGTGTGACTAGCTGAGAGGGTGCCTGTTGTACCCGTGCTGGAATTAAAGGTCAGAGGATCAGAAACTGCAAGATCAAGCTGGGAACAGACCGAAGCCCCAGTAACTCCCAGTTTGGGTTCTTTCTGCTATTTATGCTTCTTATTTCTGGATCCAGAGCCAGGTGTGGCTAGAGAGCTATGCCATGATTTTTTTTTTTAAAGATTTACTTTATTTACTTTATGAATACAAGAGCTGGGGTGTAGGCCAGAGGTGCAGAAGGTGAAAGGATTCACCAGAGGCAGAGGGAGCAGACAGGTGAATCTACTGAAGCTCACTGCTGAGGGGAGCAGCAGGTGAGACAGGAGAGTCTGCTGCTGCACCATGTGGGTCACCTCCTGGGTAGCAATTGAATTCATGCCGCATTGGCTGGGGACAGATTCGTAGTGCTGAGCCTTACCCCTTGTGCCACCAGGGAGTTCCATATGCAGTGATATCGATGTTAGTAAAGATTACCCTAACCACTTGTTGTAGAAGACTCAAAATTATAGTGGCTTTCTTCTCACCTAAGAAAGTATGAAGGTGGCAAACTGAGCGTAATGTGGTAGATTCTGGCTCAGCCATTCTTACCTACCACTCATAGTTTAAGATGTTCTTGCACCTCAGGCAAAATTTCCAGGAAGCTGGAAGAAGCAAAAGGGTTGAAGGCTCATGGCCAATATTAGAAGATGCTGCCATCAAACCCTCTGCTTCCAACACTGAGCTGCAAGGGAGGCTGGGGTATGCTTAGATGCCCCTAATGTAAGAGGTGGTCAGTAAATACTTGAAGAAGTGAATGGAAATGACTTTGTTTTTTTTAATGTATTTATTTATTTATTTATTTATTTATTTATTTATTTATTTATTTATTCATACAGAACTCTAGTACAGGCCAGAGGTGCAGGGGCAGTGAGAGGACTCACCAGAGACAGAGTGGGGAGCAGAACAAGCAGATGAACGAAGTAACCTGCTGAGGGGAGCAGTGGGCAGGTCAGGAGAGGTCTGCCGTGCCTGTGGGTCACCCCCCTGGATGGGACTGTACTCATGCTGAAGAGGTTGCTGCTATGTAGTGCTGTGCTTTAACCCGTTGTGCCACCAGAGAGGGTCTGGAAATGACTTCTAAGTAGAACATAAAATGTGAGTAGGTTGGAGAAAGGTCAGAGAGCATGCAAAGGCAGAGGGAAAAGCTTGTGTCACAAGGCAGCACATGGGAAGGGTGTAAAATGAGGTGGAAGAGGCTGGCAGTCATGGTGAGTTTAGATCTGGGATTGATGAGGTCAGAGGTGTTTGAGAAGCTTCTCTGAAAGAAGAGAACTAGAAAGTAGGGTCTGGGCTTCCAGGGCCTGGGCCAGGGCAGTAAGGTTGGGAGAGGTAGACAGATTCAGATTCATTACAGGGTAAATTAGAATGTGGTAACTGGGTGAAAGTGAGCACTATGAAACTGTCCACAGCCCCTGCAGAATGAGTTTGATCCCTGGCAGCCGGGGGTGACCCCCATGGCACTGCAGACTTCTCCTGTCTCGCCTGCTGCCCCCCTCAGCTGTGTATTTCAGTCAGTCTGCCTTTTCTGCTCCCCACTCTGTCTCTGGTGGATCCTTTCACCCTCTGTACCTCTGATCTATACCCGAGTTCTTTTTACAAAAAGAAAAAGAAAAAAGAAGGAAAGAAATTGATAACTGGCTCTGAATTCTGGCAGAAATTTGCCTCCTTGCTCACTAGGCCCAGCTCTGAGCTTCCCACACTCCTGCCTGAACTGCCCTACCTGCTTGCAGCTACCCACCTTCACCTTGATCCTCTGCATGTTCCTTTAAAGGAAAGAAGCAACACCAGGTAGTAGGTGAGCCACCCAGATAGAAGTGGGAACAAAACGCATTTCTGTCATCTGTTGGCCCTGTGAGTTGCTTTCTTTGGGCCTCACTGAAATGGAGGTGGTAGGGCCTCCCTGGGGGCATAGAAATTCAGCTATCACCACTCACTGTGGCATGAGTTGGGCACGAACTCAATCCCCAGCCAGGCACTAACCCACATGGCGCAGCAGACATCTCCTCCGCCTCTCCCATCAACAGTGTATTTCAGTAGATCTGCCTGTTCTGTTCCCCATTCTGTCTCTGGTGAATCCTCTTACCCCCTACACTTCTGGCCTACACCCCAGTTCTTGTATGCATGAATGAGTAAATCAGCCTTTAAAAAAATAATAAAAATAAAATAAAATATAGGTGGCAGTCACCCTGGTGGTTGTGCAGTCTATATGTGATGTGACCCCGATGCAGCAAGCATAGACAGGCCATTGAGAGGCAGATGCCACCCACATTTACACAGTGTTCCACTCTAACCTTTAACTTAATGGGCAACATTTAAAAGTCAGGAGATTTTGCTTTAACACCTTGGTTGAAGCCTGAGCCTTCCACCAGACATTCCTGAATGCCATGTCACTCCTCCAGGCACAGCCAGCACTTTGTCCCCCCGTCCTCTACCCCTCTCCCCATCGTGTGTACCACCAGGACCTGGCAGGCTCTGGTCTGCCTTCAAATGTGTGATCATCCTTGTAACCCTGAAGTGTAGTGGGGTTAGGGTCCATCACAGGGAAGAGACCAAGGTCAGGACTTGGCTATTGGCCAAGTCAACCAGGTAAGAAGCCAAGTATGGCTGAACCCAGATCTGGCCCTTCTCAAGGCCCCCACATTGCCCTCCAATGGGACATCTGATCCCTGCTGGCCAGATACTAAAAGCCCAGCCTGTGAACCTCTGGTTCTCCCCCGACCCCTCCTACCCCTGTACAGAGCATGGTAAGGCACTGTTAATGGAACTATTCCTGGTTTATGCCCTCTGGGAACTTACACTTAAGTAGGAGACAGACAGTAAATAGTAGACACAATAGATCAATTAACTGTACTTGGGAGGCAGCACTGGGAGGTGGGTGGGAGTATGCACCCACAAGACAGAATGGCCCCATTTAAGCAGAAACTTGGAGTTGCAGGCTGAGCCTTGGGGGCATCTGAACAGAGGGGGCAGTGGGTGGGAAGCCCCAAGACAGGTGTACATCGATCGTGGGCAAGAGGCTTAATTAGGGGAACAGAGAGTTCCAGGCCTACCTAACTGACCCTCGATAGGGCCTTGGCTTTGCCCCAGAGAAATGCGTAGCTGGTTGGGATTAGAGGAGGTATGAATGTCCACGAGGAGACCTCCGGTTGGGGACAGAAGAGTGGTGGGGATGCAGACATGTTTACAATGGAAGGAAGAGGGTTCTAAGCCTCTGTGATCATGGCTCTGGAGAGGAGGCCAAAGAGCTGATCCCGTTGACTGTCCTCCCAGGAGATCATGCATGCCCTGAAAATGACGTGGCACGTTCACTGCTTCACCTGCGCGGCCTGCAAGACACCCATCCGGAACAGGGCCTTCTACATGGAAGAAGGGGCACCCTACTGCGAGCGAGGTATGGAGCAAGGAGAGAGGAGCACAGGGTGCCCGTCCCTGCAAGAATCCAGCATGCCCCTCCTCTCTCTGTCCCTCCCCAGACTACGAGAAGATGTTTGGCACTAAATGCCGTGGCTGTGACTTCAAGATCGATGCCGGGGACCGCTTCCTAGAGGCACTGGGCTTCAGCTGGCATGATACGTGCTTCGTTTGCGCAGTGAGTAATGCTCTTGGTTGGCGTCCCACCCCGGCCCCCTGTGTGTGTGTATTTGTTTTTGGCCAACCTCCCCAACCCTCTGCTTGTGGGATTCATGAGAATTTGGGAAGGAACCTGTCCTGCCACCCCAATCCCATGTGACTGGATGGTGGCTTTCCACAGATATGTCAGATCAACTTGGAAGGGAAGACCTTCTACTCCAAGAAAGACAAGCCCCTGTGCAAGAGCCATGCCTTCTCCCACGTGTGAGCCCCTCCCTCCCACTGCTGCTTGGCCCCGCCCACTGCTGCCTGGCTCCGCCCACTGCAACCTCCTCGCAGGTTCTGAAGTCAACACTGAGATTTCTGGGCAGGGCTGACAGAGGTCATCATAACCTGACTCCTGGCCGGAGACTGGGGTTCCCTGGACCCAGCCTCACCCCCTCATTATCCCCAATTCCCTCCATCACCATCACACACCGGTGCTGGCCACACCAGCCCCTGTACACCTCAGTGCCACAATAAACTTGTAACCAGCTGTGTCCCATCAGTATTTTTCCCTGCATATCAGGAACATGGAGATTAAGATGGTTTTCCCATCCTGGTGGTCCCTGTGATGGGCACATGGAGGGCCCACGGACAGGGAGAGGCGATAAGGGGACTCCATGTGTTGGACCCAGGGCCTACAAACATGGAGGGTACCTGGGTCAGTGACTTGGAGATCAGAGGAGGTGAGGGTTATCAGCAGAGACTAGATACGGCAAACAGCAACAAGGGCCAGAGTTGTCACTGCCATTGTATTCTACAGCAAAAGGAGAGGACAACCCAGATCTTGGGGGGAGGGGGGGTGGCTGGAGGGGGTCTGCAGGTGCCAGATGGAAAGGCTGGGACTGTCCCTGAGGGCAGGTTGGTGCTGAGGGTTGGGAGTCAGTGTACTCTGGACAGTTAGAAATAGCAAAGCAGAGAGTTCAGATTTGTGTTGTAAGAGGATGGAGGAGAGAGTCTGGGAGGAGGGGCAGCAGTCAGGGAAGGAAGGAGCAGAAAGTAACATGGCAGAATTGGAGCCTAGGTCCTAGGGAGCCTAGATTGGGACCAACGGGGGAGGCAACTTTGCTTGGCAAACAGGATGTACCAGCCTTGCTTATACTCTCAAGATCCTCCCAGCACCCCTGGGGAGAATCTGCCGGATTAGGAGACCTGACCAAGGTCATACAGTCCTTGAGCCACAAGCCAGACCAGAAGCCAGGCCTGAAACTGGAAACACTGTCTCAGGACTGGCGACTCATTCACCAGGAGTGCATCCCCGAAGCGTGCTGCTGCCGGGCACTTTAAAGCCTAGGGGCGCTGATAATGGCCCCAGCTTTCCCCAGGTGCTCCCTCACCAGTCTAGGGGGACTGGAAGAGGAGTTTAAGAGAGGGCCCAAATTAGGACAGCGCAGTATGACCACTGCCACTGGTACTCTGGGGCCCCCTGGCATCATCAACACCTGGAGTCAGCATCTCTGCAGGTCCTTAAAGCCCCACCTTTTCAGAGAAGAGAAAGTGACCTGTGTGTTCTCAGACCCCTGGAGAGTGTGCTGGACTCCCTGGGTTGTTTCAGGATATCTTGCCAGAGCCTAGAACCCTGCTTAGCACAGAAGAGGACACCTAATGACATTTTTTGAATGACTGAGACTGAAGAGTAAAGTGTTTCACTTAAGAGTCAATTTGGAAATAAGTTTGGGACAGGCTCAGGTCAGCTATCACAGATGCTTGTAATTGATGCCCAGGGAGAGCTGAAGAGCTGGAGGTGGGGGGTCCACGGCAGGTGCCTCCCACCCAGTAAGGCAGGTAGGATAGCTTTTCTTTGGAGCAGAACATCCTAGCGTGTTAGACACAGAGTATCTTTTGCTTCCACAAAGAAACATACTCTCTCGCATTTGTCTTGAACCATGAAGCCCTCTCAGTCCATCCTTGGTTTCCATGGATACAAGTGAACGAGAGTGCAGGGGCCAGCTGGTGAGCACTGCTCGGAACCTAACCTAGAGCGCTGCGTGGGATGCCGACTGTGGCCACCTCTGCACTTTACCAACAGCATCCAGAGATTCAGACTTTAATGTGAAATCTGGTTTATGAATGTTGGCAACTAAAATTTTTTTAATCCTAATTAAGAAAAAAATCAATGCGAGCATGGTCAGGAGCCCAGCAAGGAGAAGAGAGATGGGGAAGCAGTGACAGCACAGCCCTAGGCAGAGAAAGCAGGCGCCACCAGAGAAAGAGGACAACAGCCTCGGAAGGACTCTGGGCAGGGAGGCTGGGGCAGGGCAGGAGTGTTTCCAGAAGTTGCCAACAGTGTCAACCGGGCAGATAAGGCCGAGAAGTCCCCAAGGCATTTTGCAACAAGGTGATGTTTGCCAGATCAGTTTAGTAGAGAGCTGGGGTGGCTGCCAGGGTTAGAGAAGCAAGGCAGGCCGGTGGTGAGGGTGTGGAGGAGAGAGTGTGGACAGCTCTTTTAAGAGGCTTGTCTGTGGCAGTCCATGAGGACAATGGACTAGACTGGCTCTGAGCTAGTCAGCTGAGCCACCTAGATGGGTGGAAGCTGGGACGCGTATCCCAAGGGAGGACGGTTGCAGTCGCTGGGCATCTGGGGTGAAAAGCCTAGATGAGAGGAGGTTAGAAAATAAATGAACACGAGCATGGCGGTGGGCAGCTCTGCACAGCGGCTGCCTCTGCTGGGAACCAGTGGTCGTTCGGATGCCAGTTTTTTTTAAGGTTTTATTTATTCTGCGTAAAAGAACCTCTGGGTGCAGGCCAGAGGTGGGGAGCATTGGGGGGTATCTGGGAAGATTTACTGTAAACAGTGGGGAGCAGAACAGGCAGATAGACGAAGTACACTGCTGAGGGGAGCAGCGGAGACTGGAGAGGTCTGCTGCACCCTATGGGTCAGCTCCCTGGCCAGGATCCAATCAGGTTGTCGCACTGAGGCTTAACCCTAGGCCACCAGGGAGGCCCCCACATGTTATTTTAATCATTGTAATACACTTAAATGTCATTAAAGACATATTTCAGATAAAGGAACTCAGGCTCAAGACAGGGAAAGTGATCTGTCGCAAGCCACTTAGCTGGAGTAGCCTGGATGACAGCAACAAAGATTAAAGACTGAAGTGCTCCCCACTGCATCTCCCAGCTGCCCCAACCACTACCACAGGCTACAGAGATCACAGAGTTCCAAAGCTGGGGTTGCAGGCTGTACTGGTGGAGGCCTGTGGAACTGGGAAATGTCCTTGTGCCATGCAGGAGAAGCCATTAGCACCCTCAGAGAGCATATTCTCCCCAATGAAGGGGGCAGAGCCCACAGCAGGGGGCTGAGTGGGCAAATGGAGACAGCAGGCAGCAGAGGGGCTTTTTTCCAGTTCTAAATGGCTGGAGCCTATTTGAAGTCAGCAGGGAGAGAGGTGGTGGAGGGTGAGGAACTGCTTCACCCAGAGCACAGAGTACAGAGGCAGGCATTGATGCCTCTGTTACTGCCTCCTTAGTGTCCAGCCCCGTGTGGCCTTGATTACACACAAGATACACACAATCCTGTGGACCCCACTGAGCAGCCTGCTGTGGAAGGGAACTGTAGTCCTGGCCGAAGGGGCCGGCACAGGACAGACAGCTGTGGTTGGCTGGAGTCCAAAGCTTACAGAGAGAGAGTTCGGAAGGGCCCTCCCCGGCTAGGGGTCCAGTGGGCCTGGTGAGGCATGGAGCTTGCTGGGTGCCTGGGGAAGATTCAGGAGGCTGGGACCCACCCTGGGAGATGGTGTGGTGGAACACCAAGGAATGGTCAGGGAGCAATTCTAAACCCCAGGGCCAGCCTAGGGGGAACAGCAAGCCCATGTCCCTAGCTGCTGACAAAACTGACCACTACTTGGGGTCTTACTTAGAAAGGACTCCTTCAGCTGACACCTGAATGAGTTTAACCAGAAACAGATAATTGCTGAAAAAATGAAAGACTTTAGACATGGTCGGACCTGGTACCCATGAGTGTTATAGGGACTCTCACTCTCAGCTTTCTGGGGTGCTGGCTTTATTGTCAGGTGGCTATTCCCATTATTGGCAAAGATGGTAGCTCCAGGCCCATATCCTGACCACACCCCCTATGGAATCTTTCCTGTGGTTCCAGCAAAAGCCCGAGGGCTGATACTCACTGGACTGAGTATGTGCCCACCCCTGGGGCAGTCTGAGGTCTGACTTACTGACCTGGATTGCACACTCCTCTTTGGAGTGGGTAGTGGGCCACCCCTCAGACTGGGCAGGGGTGCACACAGAACACTTCCTCCTTTCAATGCCTGCCTTCAACCTTGATGCATCCCCTAGGTCCTACAGGACCGACTTCTGACCAAACTCCAGGCGAACCCAACCCCTGACTTGGAATGGGGGGGCCTGAAGGAGAAGTCTTACTGGCAGGTGGTATGCTGAAAGTGACACGGGCAGACCTGGGTTCCTGTCAGGCCTTTGCCATCACCAGCTGTGTGCCTCAATGCAAGCAGCTACCCTCTCTGATTTTCCTATCTGTAAAAATAGAGTGCACTTACCATTTTAGATACTTTCTAGTTAGAAATCCTCAAACAGATCCCATGAAGTAGGTACCATCATCATCATTTGCACTTCGCAGTTGGAAATGAGAAAGAAAGCTCAAGCAAGGAATCTGAGTTCCCGGTTAGCACAGTCTGTGGGCGGCAGCAACCCACCTGTCAGGAGCAGGCTGAGGTGAAAGTGGTTGCCCTGAGGCAGGGGCTGGAAAGCATGTTAATGATGATGGGGGCATTTTTAGAGGTGTGCTTGGTAGGAACTTGCAGGGCTGGATGAAGGCAGAGAAAGGCACCATTAGCTTACCTTCTCTCAACCTTGAAGCCTTCCCTGAGAGGTGTGAGGAGCACTGAACAGGAAAGGGGTGTGGGAGGGATGAGAATGGGACTCCATGGAGGAAGGGTGTGGACTCTAGGCCTCCATCTAGTCACGTTTTAGCCTTACATTTTCTCAAAGAAACTCAGAGAAGGAAACCTTGATAGCCAAGGTCACACAGCAAGTGACCAACTGGATCCCAGTCCTTGTCTCTTCTACTCCAGGGAAACAGTCATTGGGCTAGCCTCCCAGCATGTGGGGAAGCTGACATTTTGGGGATAGGACTGAGAGCTTAACAACTTGAGGGATGACCAGTACTTGGGGGTGGCAATATGAAAGCCTGGTGGTAAGACCTCCAAGGAGGTACCAGCACCTCCACCCAGGCCTGGTGTTGCAGGTGATTCGGAGGGGGCAGTCATGGGCCACACTCCTTCCACTGGCCAAGGAAACTCAGGACTATGGCTGGGCCACAGAATTTGGCAAGTTAGGGGTCACTAATCACCTTGACTAGGGTGATGCCAGGGGTAAAGTGAAGAGGAGGAGACAGGTTACAGATATAGAAATTATAGGATGAAGATGATGTGAAGGAAAAGACCAGAAGTGGGCTCCAGGACTTGCCAGCATGAAACCCTTTTGCTCCCCTGAAAATAGAGAAAACTGGGTGTGAGATAGAAAATAGAGAAAACTGTACTATCTTTGTAATGTGTCTATATATCTAAAACTGTTCTAAAATTAAAAGTTTATTTAAAAAGATAGATGGTAAGGAGGTGAGAGTGGGCGTGGCTGGAGAGAATTTGTGGGTGATGAGGGAGGGAGGCAGGAATTGGGGGGTTGGAGGGGGGAGACTGAGCTTGCATGTAGGGCTTGTGTTTAAGACATGAACTTGAGTGACAGGAGGTTGGAGGAGGGGCCAGGAGGGGAAAGAGGGAGAATTCTGAGCTGGGATAAGTCAACAGTGGAAGGGCTGAGGTGGAAGATGCCTGTAACTACCGCTCCCTGCAGGCACCTCTCAACCCCCGGCAGGGAAGATCTCCTCCTCCCCAGAATCCTGCTGACCTTGTCTGGGGGAGGGGCCAGGTGTCCAGGTAGGCACAGTGTCCCCAGGCAAGGACCTATGAAATGTTTTGAATTGTAAAAGGCTTCTTTCCATTCCATAGTGCTGGGATCAGCACTATGGTCTTCTCTGCCTCTTGGCGTGGCAGATTATACCCAACTGGGGGATTTGAGGCTCAGCCAGCCTTCTCTACCTTCCAGACGGAACCAGGTGGTTTGCTCAGATTTTGTCACTTGCCCTGAGAAGTGACAAACCCTTTTCAAAAGTGGGGAAACCCTTTTGAAAAGCTAGAAGGGTTTCAAGACCCCACCTCAACAAGGAGCAGAGAGGTTCCAGAAGGTTCTGGCAGTGAGTCTCCCTTCCCTTCCAGAGCATTCTCAGGCTCATGGACCTTCAGTGTAGAGAGCTTTGGTGCCAGGCAGTTGCCCTGGCATGTCCTTGGGGGAACCCTGTCTTGGGAGTCTGGGGTTATGAGCTGCTTTTGGAATGCTACATGGGATTCCTCTGGGGGAGACTTGGGATAGAAAGCAAATGATTTCCTAGGGTGGTTCTGTCTGAAGGCCCAGGAGGCAGTTGCCTAAGGGTGGGACAAAAGAAGTTGGATATGCTGGCCTGAGGGGGTTTGGGGCTGGGATGGATGGAGATGGCAGGGATGGAGGTATGTGCCTGGGAACTGGGATCAAATGAGAACAGATAGGCTGGGCTGAGGAGGGTGCTGCTAGGTTTGGTGTGGTGAATGGGGCGTGATTAAGTTTGGGGATGGGGCTGGACTTGGAATGGGAAGGAAATGCAGTCGGTTTTGGGGAGGAGACACAGAAGGCAATGTCCCATTCAGAGAAGGGACGGGCTGCAAATGTGCCTGGGGAAACTAGAATAGGACTTGAGTGGAATTAGGAAGTGGGACAGCAATAGGTTCACATGAACTGGAAGAGACCTGGAATGGTAGTGAGGATGGGGTAGAAACACGGGTGGGGTTGGATAGGACTGACAGAAGGGATTTTAAACTTGGGGCAGGGAAGTGCAAAAGCTGAGTCCAGAGTGGGGTTGGGGACGGGAATCTGGCTTAAGTAGGGAGGGGGCTGGACTTGGGGCTGAGGGAGAGAGTGAGCGGCCGGGATGGGAGCAGGCCAGGTAAAGACCGAGGACGAGGGTGGGCTGCGCCTCGGGGGCAGTGGGGCAG
>NW_004567109.1:63013430-63059438 GCF_000260355.1 Condylura cristata | reverse complement strand
CCCCGAGCGCCCGGAGGCGGCCACAGTCGCGCGGGGGGACGGTGGCCGCTCAGGTTGACGCTGGGGCCAGATGTGCTGTCCCGGGCTCCCCGCCCCCTGACCCCACCCGCGGGCCCGGGCACAGGTGTGCATGGGGCGACCAAGGGCACCTTCGCCACCTTCGCCACCTTCGAGCTGGCGAGGGCCGGGCGGGGACGGGACGGGACCGAGCTAACGGAGCAAGCGCAGCCTGCCGGGCCCTGCCCGGCCCGGCCACTGCACAAAGGAAAGCCTGGGCGGGGGAGGTGCGGAGCTGGTTGGGGGCCGGGCGCCCCGCCCACCGGGGGGGCCTCACCGAGTTGGAGGTGATGGAAAGACGTTCTTTGCCACATGGCAACCGCCGAGTGACTCCTGTTCCTCTCTGGGGTCGCGGAGGAGGCAGGGATGAGTCCTCCCCCTCGACCTGAAAGGGATTGCAGGGACTAGACAGCTAGGTTGGGTGATGCCCAGAGAACCCAAGTACCTGCCTAGGGGGCCCGCTGGGGTACTGCTAGGAAGCCCAGGGATGCTCAGATGTAGAGAGAGCCCCAGGAGGGGAGGGGAGGGGTTGGCTCACCCACTGAGCCCCCAGCCCCAAGGCCCAGAGGCAAGAGGCTCTGATGAGAGGAGCTGGGCTACCCTGTCTTCCCTTTCCAGCTGTTGTCTCCCCTTGATCTGTGGAGGAGAACACCACCTGCTTTGGGGCTCGAGTGCTCTGAGTGGCAGGATAGCCCAGGGGTTCCACACTGCCCCATTCAGGAATTATCCCCCCCATGATTTTCTTCTCATGGAGCAGGTGCAGGTTCCGTTTCCTAGTCTGCTTCTCCCGCTGACAGGCAGGAAACTGAGGCACAGACTGAGGGCAGACCTGAGGGGCCCTACTTGGGCCAGCCGCCCCCCTGTGCTGGGAGGGACACTGACCTGGGGGCTGGAGGAGGGGCTAAAATGACCAGGCATCCATGCCATGGCACTGCAGCACTGGCTGACAGCCAGGCCTGGAGGGATGAAGCAGGAGACGAGCTCGCATGTCCTGCAGGTCAGTCACAGGAGAGGCCAGCACAGGCTAAGTGGGCAGGCTGCCCACTGTTGTCCAGTCACTGATCCTAGGGGGCTGAGATCATAGGAGGAGTTCAGGGCAAGTGGCCGGGTTGGCCTGGTGGAGGGCTATGGGCCCTTCTTGGGGAGGGGCACAGTCCACGCCCCCACCCCCACCATCAACTTCTAGTCTAGGGTGCTACTGTCTACCACCATCCCATTTGCCCCCAATCCCACCCAGAAGCAGAGTTCTGATGTCCCAGGACAGGACCACACAACCACTGCTGGCCCACATCCTGTCAGCAGAGGCCTGGGCTCCCACCATCCAGCAGCATCCATGTGGCCAAAAGGAGTTATTCATCACTAGTGTGCGTCACCCCCCCATCTGGGCTGTGTGTGGGACACACGCAGATGCACACCCGCACCCTCGCACTCCCAAGGGCCAGATAACATTTCATAAAAAGAATGTGAGGATTACATCCTGCAGCACAGGGCATGAGTGCCTGGAACGTCCAGCACAGAAACAAGGGGACCCTGGGGTCTCAAGTCTCAGGGAAGACCCTGCACACAGAGGCCAGAGGAGGGCATCTTGAGTAAGATTGCTGCCTGGACAAAGGGGACTTGCTGCTGCCCTCCCTCAGCTTGCCTTTGAGTGGCAGAGACAGGGCAGGGGGAGCTCTCTTCTAGGTGGTGGGCCTCAAAAATGGATCCCAGCTGGTGCAGGGAGCAGGGCACCCAGGAAGCCAGGTTGTATAGTGGGAAGAGTCAGTGTTGCTGTGGGTTTAACATAACTCACTGTGACTGCACACAGTCCCTGTTCTCGGGTCCTTCTGAAAAGGACTGGTGATACTCAGGGACCTTCCAGTTCTAACATCCTCATGTGGTTGAACTGTCCTCAGCCCATCCCTGGATCTCCCTGGAGCTGCTCCATATGAGCTTCCATGCTTCTCTGCCTCGTTGCTTTCTCTGAGTTTGTGTCAATATCACAAATTCTTGCTGGTGTTGCTCTGGGCTGCTTCCTGAACCCAGATAACAACATACGTGGATTGACTGAGTCGGTCTACCTTTGCCCACCTTGAAAAAGCTTATGGTCTTCCTGGGGGTTGGAGCTGGTGAGACATGTAGAGACATGAGCCCCCTCCTGACTCCTTGGGGCTTCACCAGCTGGCTTCACCAGCTCTTCACCAGCATGATAGCTCTCATGTGTTTGAGGAGTGCTGGTCTGCTGAGACCTGGGGTGGGTTCAGATGCCTTTCATGTCCCTCCAGGGTGTGCTAAGTGCAGGGAGGGTGCAGGTGGGAGGATTAGAGAGAAGGCAGGCTTGCCTTTCTGTGAAGGGAACCACACGTGCAACGTGCAAAGGGTCAAGGGCGGGAAATATCCATAGAACTATTCTGTGTGACCCAGGTTTGCCGTGTGGGTCTGGCTGGAAATGGCAGGCTGAGTGGAACTGAGGGTTGAAGGCCTGCTGAAGGCGTTGAACTTGGCTAAGGTTTCTGTCAGGTAAGGATCATGCATGAACAGAATAGGTGATCAGAGGCGAGCAAGAGAGGATTGAGAAGCAAGACAGTGTTCCGGGGCAAGGAGGGGCCCTCAGTCCTCCCAGGGAGGTGCAATATCAAAAGCCTTGTGGGAACCAGGATCACTGCATTCTGCCTCAGTTCTTGTCTGTGGAGTGGAGAGGGCCCCTTCTCTGAGGGCCCTTTGTTCACAGTGGTGTGTTAAGGCAGTGGACAGGTGGTGAGACAGCTGTGCTGGAAAGCAACTGCTAGAGCTCAGGCCTGGGCAACAGTTGGACCAGGCCCTCCTGGCCCCACAGCCCACCTGTGTCCCTTTCAGGAAAGGGGCTGGGGAGGGGGGGGAATCCCCAGGCCTGGGGAGGGAGGTTGCTGGGTGGGGGTGGGGTATGGACCCTGCCATTTGGCCCTGGCAAGGAAGATTTATTTAGACCTCATGGGGCTAGGCCAGACCCTCCTACCGGCTGGCTTCCCCTCCCCCCTCCCCTCTCTCTCCCTCTCTTCTTCCTCCTTCCCTCCTCCTTTCCTTTTCTCCTTCCCTTCTTCAATTCCTCTTTATCCCTTCCCTGCAGTCCTTTTTCTGGTCTTCTCTTCCTTCCTCCTCTAGTTATTCTTCCACCTCTCCTCCCTTCCCCTTTCCACCTTTCTGTTCCTGCTTTCCTGGTGGCTCCTAGACTCCTTTCTCATAGGGAATGGAAAGGGGCTGAGCACTCCTTAGCCTTCAGGGCCCCTGACCAGTCCTTCCAGTGGGTCTGCAGGAGTCTGCCTTCCCACCAGTGAAACAGATGCTGTGCCTCTGCAACTTAGGAGAAAAGCTGAGGCTGAAAAAGCCAGGAAGGAGAAGGAAGGCTGTTAGGTCAGCTTTCTGGTGAAGCTAACCCAGTCCCAGGAGGCCACAGCTTCAGCCTGGGCGGAGGCGGCCTAGGGGCTGGGCGGCTCCTAGAGCACAGCCACCCAGGGACCTAGTCTGGGCGAGTGACCGAGATGACCTCATCCCCATTTTGGAGAGGCGGAGATTGAGGCCGAGGGCGGGTCCCCAGGGTCCTTTGTGTTCTGGAGAATGCAGCTGGGGTGGGCCAGTCGTGTGCCAATTGCTGGGTTGCCATGGTTACGGGGGGATGCCCAGCGCTGAGCTTGCATTAGGTTCTCTTTCCTCACTCCTCCCTCTCTGAGGGGGGAGGGGCGACGTATGCGCCAGGTAGGTTCCTGGCGACGGCCAATCTGGGATAAGGAGCGTGGTAACCAGGGAACGGTAACCAAGGAACCGTCGCCTTGGAATCTCCATCAGTGCACACCATCACTGGCTTCCTGGCTCGTAGGCTGCCGGAGCCAGGACTCAGAGGATGTGACACCTGGGCTTGCCTGAAGCGAAGCTCTAAGGCAGCAGTTTTGACCCTATGATTACTCCACACCTGGCCCAGGTACCCCCATGCTGGACTCCAGCCAGAAGTGTTACCAATTTTTGTTGTCATGACTACCAGGGAGTTCTGGGCTTAGAAAACCACCCCCCCCCCTTCTAGTTCGCTCTGTGTTCCTCCTCTTCCCCAGAACTGTCCCCACCCAAATTGGCCCTGAGTTTACTGAGCAACTCATCCCTCCCCCCAGGGCTCTGTACACATATGAGGATGGCTCAGATGACCTCAAGCTTGCAGCGTCAGGAGGTAAGAATTCCAGCCATTCCTTTGCCTTCCTCTCTGCCGCCCCCTCCTCGGATTGTTTTCTTCCCCATCTTCCTGGCTCCCGGCCACCTCTCCACTTGCATACAGCAGACCTACACTTGTCTGGCGGGTGTCCTTCCTCTCATCGTTCTTGCACTCCCCAGGGCGGGGTGGCAGGGAATCTTGTTTCCTGGTTGATTATTAGACTGAGCTTCAGAAAGGGAGAGTGACTTGTCCAAAATCACACAGCTAGAAGGGAAGCGGTTGGTCGGGGTGGCCCACATCACCCCCACTTTCTCCAGTGCCCAAGGCTTCATTTTACTTCATGGGCACTAGCACCACTTGAGGCAGGAGGATTTGTGAATATATTCTTCCTCATTCCTACCTCAGAATTAAGCTGAGAGAATTTAAAAGTAAAGCTCACTCCTGCCTATTGTCTTTCTCTCACAATAACCCAGAACTCTGGGACCTCCAGGTCTTAGAGGCCAGAAGACTCTGGGGCGTGTGCTTGCAAAGGAGTCTGCTTTGGGTTCCAGGCCCTTTGTGGATAAGGGTTCAGGAAGGGGGAGTCCTGACACCCTTCTGATTCCCCCAGATGGGGGCTTACAGGAACTCTCGGGCCACTTTGAGAACCAGAAGGTGATGTACGGCTTCTGCAGTGTCAAGGACTCTCAAGCTGCTCTGCCAAAATACGTGCTCATCAACTGGGTATGCAGCTCTGAGCTGGGGAAGGGAGTGGAAGGCCAGAGCAGTCACCATCCACCCCCTGGTACCGCTGGACGGAACCCACTGAACCTGGGAAGAGAGCCAGGGGTCTCAGGCTGCTGTCCCTTAATGTCTTTTACCAACACCTTCTTCCCCGAATGCTTTGCAGGTCGGGGAAGATGTGCCAGATGCCCGAAAATGTGCTTGTGCCAGCCATGTGGCTAAAGTGGCTGAGTTCTTTCAGGTGCAGAGGAGCCTGGTCTCCTGGGGCGGGGCCTGGTCTCCTGGGGCGGGGCCTGGTCTCCTGGGGCGGGGCCTGGTCTCCTGGGGCGGGGCCTGGTCTCCTGGGGCGGGGCCTGGTCTCCTGGGGCGGGGCCTGGTCTCCTGGGGCGGGGCCTGGTCTCCTGGGGCGGGGCCTGGTCTCCTGGGGCGGGGCCTGGTCTCCTGGGGCGGGGCCTGGGCTTCTGGGGTGGGGCCTGGGCTCTGGGGGTTGGCCAGCCGGCCTCAGGGATGGTGTGCTGGGGATGGTGACTGGAGGATGCCATGCTGCCTGAACACCCCATCCTGCCACAGGGCGTTGATGTGATCGTGAATGCCAGCAGTGTAGAAGACATAGATGCAGGCGCTATTGGACAGCGGCTCTCCAATGGGCTGGCACGGCTCTCCAGCCCTGTACTACACCGGCTGCGGCTGCGGGAGGATGAGAATGCGGAGCCAGTGGTCAGTGTTCACCCCCTCCTGGCCTGGGTCCTCACAGTCCTTACCTGTGGGCGTGGAGGCTTTCCGGAGTGCTCTGCCTGCCCTCTGTGCTCATGCTGGGCCATTTTGACTCTGTAGGGCACCACCTACCAGAAGACGGATGCCGCTGTGGAGATGAAGCGCATTAACCGGGAGCAATTCTGGGAACAGGCCAAGGTGGGCCCTGATCCTACCCCATGATCCTGCCCCATCACTCTGGGCTTCTCAACCTGGGTTCCTCCCTTCAGCTGTGTGTCCCACTCCATGTATTCCCACAGCTGAAAAAGCGAGCCCTTTGGCCTGGTGTCCTTAGGGCTCACCCCCTGAACTCTCAGACCTGGGTTGGGGAGGGCGGGAGGCCCAGGGCCAGGTGTCCAGGCCCAAGAGGAGGCCCTACACTGCCTTGGCGCTGGGGGTTGCAGAAGGAAGAAGAGTTGAGAAAGGAAGAGGAGCGGAAGAAGGCTCTGGATGAGAGACTCAGGTTTGAGCAAGAGCGAATGGAGCAGGAGCGCCAGGAGCAGGAGGAGCGGGAGCGGCGGTACCGTGAGCGGGAGCAGCAGATCGAGGAGCACAGGTGGGCCCCACCCTGCCCCGCCCTGGCCAGCGGGCTCCACGTGGTGTCCAGCTGCGGCCTGCCTGAAGGGGGCATGCTCACTTATCATTCCAGGAGGAAACAACAGACTTTAGAAGCTGAGGAGGCCAAGAGGCGGTTGAAGGAGCAGTCTATCTTTGTAAGTTTTTTGTTGGAACTCCCAGTTTCTTGGTCAGAGAAGTGTGGATGGCCCCTGTGTTCCTGGGCCTCATGGGGAGAACAGTGACCTAGAGACAATGCTAGAAATCTGAGTACCTCTGCATGGACACGGGGTGTTCTGGAATATCAGTCCTGCCACCCCATGACACTGGGCTCTGGTTCTGTTTGTGGAAAGAGAACTCCCTAGAAAAGCTTACACTTTAGACAGTCTGCCTTGACCTAGACCGTCACGAGCCAAGCTCCCTCTGCCGACCCTCCACTTAGACAGTGGGCCTCACTGTATCCAAGCGTACATGGATTAAACATGCGTGCTTCCTGTACTTAACAGTCTTGAGGTCTCAACCCCATAACAAAGGCACTGCAGAGCCCCATGAATGACTTGGCTGGTGCTCTGTGCCCTGGTATACAAGTGTGCGGTGTCTCCTTCAGAGGCGCCCCTTGCTCTTGGATACTACCTGAACTTCCAGGCATAGGGATGATCTGTGGATTAACCCTTTGAAAGCAGCGGAGTCCAGTCTTCATGCTTTGAATTGAATTTTAGCCTTCAGAAGTAGCTGAGCATGGAGTGTATCACAGGGTGCGCAATATGGGTCTGTTTGGGATTATGATGGACAGATACCGGGCTGTGGGAACTCAAACTAGTTCTAGGGTTGTCTGGAGACTGGGTGGGAGGAGGGGAGGTAGGACAGCCCTGCAGCTTCTGTCATTTAAGTGACCATTGTGGGGCCCTCCCTGGTGGCACAAGGGGTTAAAGTACAGCACTATGAAACTGTCCGCAGCTACTGCGGACCTCCCCAGCCAGGGAGGTGACCCACATGGTACAGCAGACCCTTCCTGACCTGCCCACTGCTCCTCTCAGCAGAGTCCTTCAATCAGTCCACCTGTTCTGCTCCCCACTCTGTCTCTCTGTCTCTGCTGAACTGTCTCTGCTGAATCCTCCAGTTCTGTATGCATAAGTAAATCTTAAAAAAAAAAAAAGGGACTCCAAGCACATCAGGCCCTGGGTGGGGTGGAGATAATTTGTGGTTGGTAAATTCCATACTCAAGCATTTATTCAGTAAATCCTTGCCACCTCCCTCCCATGTGTAGAGTTGGAAATGTAGAGATCAAGAAGGGCAAGATCTTTTTAAATTAATTTACAATTTATTAAATTTATTTTTAATTGCAGTAAAATGTACCTAACAAAGTGTACCATCTTTTTTATTGTCAACCAAATGTTACTGATTTGCTATTTATTTGCATAGTTGTTTAATTTGGGGAATGTAGCTTCACACCTCCACAAATGTAGACTTCATCATCATAGCTCTTTTCAAGACTGTTTTAGTGGTGTTAAGTATGTTCACATTGTTGTACAACCATCACTACTATTTATCTCCAGATTTTTTCCATCTTCCCAAACTGAAAGTTGGTCCCATTAAACACTAACTACGCCATCCCCTCCCACCCAGCCTCTGGCAAATACCATTCTGTTCACTGTTTCTTTGAATTTCACTACTCTTAAAAAGCTCATGTGAATGAATTATATCATTCCATATTTTTCCTTTTTCTTTTTTAAAGATTTACTAATAAACATAAGAACTGGGGCATAGGCCAGAGGTCGATGGCAGGGGGTGGGGGTGTGTGAGAGGTTTCACTGGTGGCAGAGTGGGGAGCAGAACATGCAGATCTAACTAAATACACTACTGAGAGAAACAGTTGGCAAGACAAGAGAGGTCTGCCACACCATGTGGATCATGTCCCTGGCCGGGGATTGAACCCACCCTACAGTGCCTATGGCTAGCTTTCATCCCTTGCCCCACCAGGGAAGGCCCATATTTTTCCTTTCGTTACTGATTTATTGCCCTTAGTATAATGTGTTCAATATCATCAGAATGCTGCTCCTTTTTTAAGGCTGGTAATACCCTTTGTTGTTGTTGTTTTTAAATTTATTAATTTGTGCACTTAGAACTAGGGTGCAGGCCAGAGGTGCAGGGGCAGTGAGAATATTGACCAGAGACAGAGTGGGGAGCAGAACAGGCAGATTGAAATGCACTGCTAAGGAGAGCAGCGGGAAGGACAGGAGAGGTCTGATGTGCCATGTGGGTCACCCCTTGCCAGGGATCAAACTCACACTGAAGCACATGCAGCTAGTTTCACATTGTTGCACTTTAACCCCTTGGGCGAACAGGGAGGCCCTGTCGTTTGTTTTTAAAGACTTATTTTATTTATGCATTTAAGAGCTGGGGGTGTAGGCCAGAGGTGTGGGGGAGGTGGTGGTGAGAGGATTCACCAGAGACAAAGTGGGGAGCAGAACAGGCAGATTGACTGAACTCTCACTGCTGAGGGGAACAGTGGGCAGGACAGGAGAGACCTGCTGCACCATATGGGTCACCTCCCTGGCCAGGGATCGAACTTGTGCTGCAGTGGCTGTGGATAGCTTCATAGTGCTGAGATTTAACCCCTTGTGCTACCAGTGAGGTCCTGAAAAAGCTTATTTTTATGGAAATGTGACTGTGACAGTGGATTTTCTAACAAACACGTCAGTGTGATGGCTGTATAATCACAGGTCTTGCAAGGAATGTTCCAAATGAGAAACTTTAGGATTTAGAACAGTGAAGTGTTTACTCTTAGCTTAAGAAAGCTTATTCTGCTTACTCTTTTCTAAGAATTGCATTTCTTGTCTGAGTGCCCTTTTTGCTTCAGCTGCCAGGGGGCGCCCATGTATTTGAAAGGACTCAAGTACTCCAGTGCTCTTGACCTTGAGGGTTACTGTATTGCTCTGTGCTGCCCATTTTCCTAACTTATTTTGGTGCTGTTCACATTGTTGGTAGTTTGAATTTTTTTTTTTAAAGATTTATTTATTTGTACATACAGAACTGGGGTACAGGCCAGAGGCTCAGGGGTGGCGAGAGGCTTCACCAGAGACAGAGTGGGGAGCAGAACAGGCAGATTGATGAAGTACACTGCTGAGGGGAGCAGTGGGCGGGTCAGGAGAGGTCTGCCTGGCCATGTGGTCACCTCCGGGGCAGGCGGGAATCAAACTCATGTGGAAGTGGCTTTAGCTTCTCAGTGCAGTGCTTTAACCCGCTGCGCCACCAGGGAGGGCCCGGTAGTTTGAATTTTGTGGTAAGTTGTCTCTGGCCATTTTTTGAACAAGAGAGAGGAACCTTGCAAGATTACTCTAGCAGAGGACAGAGTATCAGCAAAGACTGGTAGATTGTACTTTACGAGAAAGCAAAGCCCTGACTAGAGTGCAGTGGACAAAGATCAGGGGAAAGTTGGGGAGAGAAGAGCAAGGCCAGAGAAGTTTACATTTCATTCATGTAGACACAAAGTTGTAGTTGGAGTGACAGTCGTGAGGAGGGTTACCTAATGCACTATGACATGAAAGGTTGTGGTATGTGCCCTTTTACTTCAGCACCTTAACCTACAGCTTTTTCTTGTCTCATACCAGTCCCTTCTGTCCCATTGGCCACAGGGATACCAAGGGGCAACAGTTAAGAGGCTTTTGGTAGAGTGAGTTCATTTGAGCAGATGTGTACCAGCTGAAACCTTCTGCTGGCCAGGTACCCAGAGACCTGAGTTTTCATTTACTGTCACATTCACTGTCACCCACAGAGGCAGTGCCCACTGCTCCCCTCAGCAGTGAGAGTTCAGTCAATCTGCCTGTTCTGCTCCCCACTTTGTCTCTGGTGAATCCTCTCACCACCACCTCCCCCACACCTCTGGCCTACACCCCCAGCTCTTAAATGCATAAATAAAATAAATCTTTAAAAACAAACGACAGGGCCTCCCTGTTCGCGCAAGGGGTTAAAGTGCAGCAATGTGAAACTAGCTGCATGTGCTTCAATGTGAGTTTGATCCCTGGCAAGGGGTGATCCACATGGCACATCAGACCTCTCCTGTCCTTCCCGCTGCTCTCCTTAGCAGTGCATTTCAATCTGCCTCTGGAGAGCTGATCCCAGAGACAGGGAATTGGGACTATCTGTAGTGTGCCTGGAACACCTCATGGGATCCAACGGCTTCTTCCCAAGAGCCAGTGCTCATGCTCAGGCTGGAAACAAGAAGGGTTAGAACAGGCGGGGGTCAGGCATCCGGAGAGTAAGAGAGTCCTCTCCCAAGCCAAGGCATGGAGGTGGGAAATGGTATGCATATTCTAGGAATTTCGACTACACTGTGCAGACCCTTTGATATCTTCATGTCACAGGGTATGTGGACAAGTCAGGGCGCAGTGGCTAGATACAGCAGGGGGTGGGAATGTGTACCCCACAAAACTAGGGTTGTAGTCCTGAAACATAGTGAAGTGGACATGTGGTACGAGTACGGGGTGGGGTGGACTTGGCGGGCGACAGCATAGCTCTGACTAGTAGCTACTTGGGGGGTGTGGTAGCCCAATGCTGCCAGAGCTTCTGGCATTTCAACAAAGATCCCCATGTTGAACTTTACTGGTTTTGAAGTGTAATGTATTTAAAAACAGGATACCAGCAAAACAAAAATCACGTGTGGGCCATATTCAGCCAATACTTATTGTGGCTCATGGAAGCCTTCCTTTTGAAAAAAATCTGTGTTAGCAACTTGTTATGATAAGATATCAGTAACTATAGTCACTATCCTATACATACATTCCCCAGGATTTAGTTATTTTGTAACTAGAAGTTTGTACTTTCTGACCTCCTTCACCTATTGCCCTAACTGCTAGTCTATTCTCTGTCACTATAAGCTTGTTTTTTTTGGAGGAGGGAGAGGAGTTTAAATTCCACATGTAATTGAAATCATAGTCTCACACTGTATTTCTCATTCTGACGTACTTCATTTAGTATAATGTCCTCAGGATTTGAAGACTTGTCATGTGCCTCACATGTGGCAAGACAGCCTCCTTTTTATGTCTGAGTAGTATTCCACAAGTACCCATTTATCCTTCAGTGGACACAGGTTGTTTCCATGCCTTGGCTAGTATTAATAATGCTGTATTGAGCATGGGGGTGCATACATTTTTTTTGTTTCCTTTGGTTAAATACACAGTGGCTAGATCATACGGCAGTTCTGTTTTTATTTTTGGATCCTCGTTGTCTTCCATAGTGACTACACCAGTTCACATTCCCACTGACAAGAGTGTTAAGGCTTCCCTTTCCTCTCTCTCCTTGCCTATACTTGTTACCTCTTCTTGAAAGTAGTCACTCTGACAGTGATACCTCACTGTGATTTTGATTTGCATTCCTGGATGATTAATAATGTTCAACATCTTTTCATGTATGCCTTCCTTGGTCAGCTGTACATTTTTTTTTTTAAAGATTTATTTATTCGTGCATACAGAACTGGGGTACAGGCCAGAGACTCAGGGGTGGTGAGAGGCTTCACCAGAGACAGAGTGGGGAGCAGAACAGGCAGATTGATGAAGTATACTGCTGAGGGGAGCAGTGGGCGGGTCAGGAGAGGTCTGCCTGGCCATGTGGTCACCTCCGGGGCAGGCGGGGATCGAACTCATGCGGAAGTGACTTCAGCTTCCTAGTGCTGTGCTTTAACCCGCTGCGCCACCAGGGTGGGCCCAGCTGTACATATTTTTTGGAAAATGTCTGTTCAGTTCTTTTCCCTGTTTTTTAATGGGATTGTTTCGTTTGACATTGTGTTCTTAGTATATCTTGAATATTCAGATCATCATTTGCATCTGTCTTTCTGTCTTCTCCCATTCAGTAGGTCACCTTTTGTTTTGATGATGCTTTCCTTTGATGTACAGAAACTTTTTAATTAGAATTAATACCACTTGTTGATTTTTGCTTTTGTTGTCCTTGAGGGATTTTTAAACCAGGGAATATCTGGGTTTTGGGGCCCTCCCCGGTGGTGCAGTGGTTAAAGCACAATGGTTATGAAGCTAGCCACAACCACTGCAGCACAAGTTCAGTCTCTGCCCTGGAGGTGACCCACATGGCACGGCAGACCTCTCCTGTCTCACTCGCTGCTCCCCTCAGCAGTGTACTTCATCAATCTGTCCGTTCTGCTCCCTGCTCTGTCTCTGGTGAATCTTCTCATCATCCCTGCACCTCTGGCCTGTACCCCAGTTCTATATGCATAAATAAATAAATCTTTTTCAAAAATTTACTGTAAAAAATAATCTGGGTTTTGGAAAGGTCCTTTCAGGGTCTATAGAAAACAAAGCAGGGAATAAGAGCAAGGAGGGATAAATGAGGAGGTCTCAGTCATGATGCCATGGTCCAAGGTAGCAGGGTGGGTCCAAGAAGCTTTAGCTATGAAGCAGAGTGCACTCCTGAAATGCGGCGGGTATCCTGTTGAATAGGGGTGAAGGAGCAGGAAGAGCTGAGTTGTGCTCACAGGGAACCTGTGACGGGGAGGAGAAGGGGGCAGAGGGCCATCTCCACCCCTTCATGCCTGATCATGACAAAAATAGGGGATTCCTGTGGGATGGAGTACCCAGGACACATTACTTTTGTTTTCTAGGGTGACCAGCGGGATGAGGAGGAAGAAACCCAGATGAAGAAGTCAGAATCAGAAGTAGAGGTGAGAGCTGTGAAGGCAGGGCTGGTGAGGCTGACGGGACTGCCCTGCCAGGTCCAGCCCGGCCCTCACCCCATCCGTGTGCCATTAGGAGGCGGCGGCCATTATTGCCCAGAGGCCTGACAACCCACGGGAGTTCTTCAAGCAGCAGGAACGAGTCGCGTCGGCCTCTGCAGGCAGCTGCGATGTGCCCTCGCCCTTCAACCACCGACCAGGTAGTCCTGATCCCACTCCCGCCTGACCCCCACCCCTCAGGTGTTGGCTTTGAGCCTCTTTGGGATTCTTTCTCAGAAGGGGAGCCTTGCCAAGGACTCCTTGGAGGATTCAAGGCCATTCATCAAATGTGCTTCCCACCATTGTGCCTCTGGGTGCAGGCCTGAGAAGGGCTGGGGTGGGCCTTACTGGGCCCTGGCCAGAGTAGTGGGTAGTGCTGGAGGCTTTCTGGGCAGCTCTGGCCTGAGTGCAGGCTCCCCCGGGCTACGGGGAGCAGTCCTGTGGGGGTTGAATTAGGTTTTGCTGAAGGGCTGTGGGTGCATGTGGAGTGGGCTCTTGCCCTGGGGCTGAGTTGGAGCAGCCTGGAGCCTGCACGCCTGCACCCAGGGTTTCCCAATGAGATACTCCCTCTGCAGCTTCCGTCTCCCCATAGAGCATCCTTCCACTCTAGCTGCTGGTGTGGGTATGTCTGTCCCTGCCCTGTGCTTGGCCCGGTGCTGGAGATCCAGCTGGGCAGGCTGTCCTGGGCATGTGCTGCTCAGACTGGCTGCGTGGGGGCTCCTTGCTGTGTGTTGCTGGTGCTGGTGGTAGTGGCTTTTGGCTTGAGACTGTGGCCCAGCTTGGCTGAATATACACCTTGGCTGAAGGCAGCTTGGACATCCAGGGCCAGCCCTGGGGGGCGGGTGAGGCCTTGGGGTGGGGGTGACTGACCCTCTCTTGTCCTCTGTCTCTCTCTGTCTGTCTCTCTCGGCAGGTCGTCTGTACTGCCCTTTCATAAAGGCCTCGGACAGTGGGCCTTCCTCCTCCTCCTCTTCCTCCTCTTCCCCTCCACGGACTCCCTTTCCCTATATCACCTGTCACCGCACCCCAAACCTCTCTTCCTCCCTCCCATGTAGGTAGCAGCCCCTGGCCTCGGCAGGGGGGTAAGGAGGGCCCCACTTCCCAGCAGCCCCCCGCCTCACTCCCCCAGTCTGACTGCTGATCTCTGGTGTTTGTCCCCAGAGCAGGTACTGCCTGCCTCTTTCCCCTGGCCCTGGAGGGGCACTGGCCCCCAGGGGCCTGGCTTACAGGGTCTGGAGCTGTGGTCTGGCCCCCCGGGTGCCTGGGGAGCTCCCAGCCCCCACTCAGATTCCAGAGAGGTCCAAGATGGACAGTCCTGGTCCCGCCTGGCTCCTTGGCCATCACTGACCAGCCTCGGGGTTTGTTCCTCAGGCAGCCACCTGGATAGCCACCGGAGGATGGCGCCTACTCCCATCCCCACCCGGAGCCCATCTGACTCCAGCACGGCCTCCACTCCCATTGCTGAGCAGATCGAGAAGGCCCTGGATGAGGTCACATCCTCACAGCCTCCACCACTGCCACCACCACTCCCACCAGCCCAGGGTGAGTGAGGGGCTCTAGCTATGTCAGCCCCTGGTCTGGGAACCCAGGTGGCCATGGAAACCACTCCCCAGGGATCTAGGCCACCCATCACCCACCCAGATCGCTGGTCTGGAAGTGTATTGCGTTAGACCCACGTGAGTCGAGGTCTCTCCCAGGAGCGGGCAACTTACTCTAGGTAAAAGGGCAAGGGGCCCAGTGGTATTGGGAAGTCTCCATTTTCCAGCTTCCAGTGAGTGGGTGGGCAGGGTACTGGAAGGTAGCTGCCTAGTGTCTGTAGCCTTCTCTGAGGGAGAGCTGATCCCTGTCTCCCCCATCTGTGCTGTGACAGAGACCCAGGAGCCCAGCCCTGGCTTGGATAATGAAGAGACCAGCAAGGAGGCCAGAGCGGTAGCCCCTCAGGCCTGGGCCAGCCCTGTGGAAGAGCCCCCTCAGGCACCAGAGCCTCCCAGGGGTCCGGGCAGCCCCACGGAGGACTTGATGTACATGGCATCTCCTGAGCAAGCTGTCCTGGCTGCACCTCTGGAGCCTGCCATGGCCAACACCCTGGCAGCTGACACCATTGAAACCACCATTGCCGCTGCTGACACCGCTGTTGCCAACACTGTTGCCCCCGCCGCTACCAGCCTCATTGACCTATGGCCTGGCAATGGGGAAGGGGCCTCTGCACCCCATGCTGAGCCCAGTGCTCCTGTTCTACCCTCGGATGCTGAGGTCACTCTGGCAGAGGTACCCCTGCTGGACGAAGTGGCTCCAGAGCCACTGCCGCCAGTAGGTGAAGGCTGTGCCAATCTTCTCAATTTTGATGAGCTGCCTGAGCCGCCAGCTACCTTCTGTGACCCAGAGGAGGAAATAGAAGGGGAGCCCCTGGTTGCTTCCCAGGCTCCAACTCTGCCTTCAGCTCTAGAAGAGTTGGATCAGGAGCCAGAGCTGGAGTCAGAGCCCCACCTGCTGACCAATGGCGAGACCACCCAGAAGGAGGGGACCCAGGTTGGGCAGGGGCAGCTTAGTAGTGGGGGGCTGGGAGTCAGGGCTGGTGCAGGGAGTGGACCCTGCATTCCTGGGACTTGCAGCAGTCCCTCCCCTATTCTCAGTGACCCACATAATTAGGGGAAGCTCCTTTACCATCCCTTTCCCTGGGCCAGCTATGCTTTTGTTCCCAAGGTAGGCATCTGTTTCCTTGGCAACTGCTGCTGGAATCACTGGTTGCTAGAGAAACCAACCCAGGCCTGGTAGGTCAGCCTTAGTCCTGCTGGGTGGGGCCCAGTGACCTGGTGTTTTCCTCCAGCAGGCCAGTGAGGGGTACTTCAGCCAATCACAGGAGGAGGAATTTGCCCAATCAGAAGAGCTGTGTGCAAAGGCTCCACCTCCTGTGTTCTACAACAAGCCTCCAGGTAGTACTGGGGATGGTGATGGGAAAATTTCAGGTGGGGATGCTGGGTTTCAGCTGTGAGCAAGTAGCCCCCAGCTGCACGCTAACAGTGAGCACAGAGCTCCCAGAGTTGGCTGACAGAACCGTCTACTGGGCCATCTCCTTAACCCACCTTTCTTCCCAACTCCCCAGAAATCGACATTACCTGCTGGGATGCAGACCCAGTACCTGAAGAAGAGGAGGGCTTCGAGGGAGGTGATTAGCCGAGGCGCCAGCAGGCTCAGGCTGCCCTTGCCAAGGCCGCCCACCTGTGCCGGCCTGCGGCCAGACGGCCCATCACGTCTGCACTTGCAGCAGCTCCGCCTGGCACCCACTCCGGATCCGGCCCTGGCCGGGACGTGGCCGCTTCCCTACCCACAGGGCCCAACTTTTACAGCTTTTCTCTTTTTTTTAAAGTTGATAGGAGACTTCTTGTACAGTTGACTGGTTTTCCTCCCGTTGGTAGTTGAGACGCTGTTGCAGATTCCACCCCCTCCCGCCCGGTCCTGATTGTAGCTCTTAGTCCTCCCTGCTCACTCAGCTGGCGGGGGTGGAGGCCTCACCCTGCTTGGGGCCTGGCGTGGGGGGAGCTCTGGTGGGAAAATGTCCCCCACCTCTTTCCTAGTTTTATGTTTCTTGGAAAAATAATCACTTTGTATTCTCTGTCCAGGGCTTCAGATATTTTGCACGAATTTTAAAACATGGCAATAAATGGCTCGTGGGCTCTGGCTCCCTGGGACCCCTTCCCCGCCCTTCTCCTGACCCTTTCCTGCCTGGCCCAAAGGAAGTAGCAGGCCCAGCTGGGGCCCCCCAGCTCCCCAGCCCTTTCCTGCCCCCTCCTGCTGGGCAGGTCCCAGGCTGGAGGCCCTAGGTGAGATTCAGGTCAGGGCTATGGGTGGGGCCTAGGGCTTGGGTGTCCCTTCCCCAACTCTTCCCTCTTTGCTTGGGTTCCTTTTTCACGTTCCATAACTGTTTTTTGGAAAGCACAAACTTCTGTAACGGGTCGTGCTCATGTCTGTTAATAAAGAAATCCAGATCCCTTCGGGCCTGGTGCTCCCGGCCTCCAGGGGCTGTTCTGGGGTGGGCCACTCCTTCCCACCCCTATAACACCTTCCCCCCGACCCCATCCCAATTGTACCACTTGGGCAGAAAGACAGTGCTTTTCCTCAGTGAAGTCAAGGGCAGGGAAGGTGGGGTTGAGGTCCCAGGGGAACCATCCTTGGTTTGAAGGTTGACCCCAGGTGTTAATTCTGTGCTTTCGGGTCAGCTTGTAGACAAAAAGTGTATTCTGGTTGTGTTCCACTGGTGGCACGCTTGGCCACCAGAACCTTTTTGGGAGCAAACAGTGCGTGCCCCCTCCGCTTGTACCAAACCAGATCACACACCTTTATTATCCTCAAAATGTAACAAACGGGGTAAGAAATCCCTCCCTCCCTTCCCCCCCTCCCCCAAGTCTAAGGGAAGCATTTAAAAAGCCCCGCAGTCAGGCCAGGAGTCCGCGGGTGGGCCCCGCCTCTAAACGGCTGTAGTCCTCCCGAACAAGGGGATGGAGACCGGCAGGCGCCAAGCTCCGTGCTCCAGGGGCTCCCGGCTGCTGAGTTCCGAGTCGGTCCAGCTGGGGAAGACCCGGCGGCCGCGGTCCGCCTGCAGGCAGAGCGCAGGGCAGGGCGGCGCAGGCCGTGGGGCGCTGGGCAGGTGCAGGGCGGACGTGTAGCCCCGGTCCAGGAAGAGCGGCTTGTAGCTGGGCGGCGGCTGCTCCTGTTTCTCGGAACTGTCGCGGCGGCTCAGAAAGGGCGTGACGATCTTGCGGTAGAGGCCGCGCGTGTCCGTGAGCACCTCGCTGTAGGGCGGCGGGGGCTCGGCCATCAGCACCGCCTCTTCGTAGCACGGGGGCTTGGACATGTCCGATTCCGCTGCGGAATGAGAATTGGCCCCAGTGGCAACCAGCTCCCAGCCTCCCTCGGAGGCGTGTGCCAGCTGCCAACCCCAGACCCAGCCCGCTTCCTCCACCTAGGTTATCCGGGAAGCTGTCCAGAAAAAGCCTCGCTGGTCAGCAGCGAGCCTGCCCCGCTGCCGAGACCCCGGCTCACCCAGGGAGGCCCTGGTCGCCCCCTGGCGCGGGTCGGTACTTACCTTGGCGCGGGTAGCTCCAGGGCCGCGGCGGCACCGAGAGGTGTGGCGGCGGCGGGTGCGGAAGCGCGTGGTGGTGTGCGTGCGGGTGCGGGTGCGGGTGCGGCGGCGCGGGCCCGTGGTGCAGCAGAGGGTGCACATGCACGTGCTGATGCGCGTGCGCCGGCACCTCGAGGCGGCCGCGGTGCGGTGGCGGCGGCGGTGCCAAGCCCGGGGGACTCCCCGCCAGGCTGCCCTCCAGCTCCAGGGGCTCCAGCTCCAGGGCACGTAGGTTCTGCTCACGTAGACGCTCCTCCTGGCGCCGTTTGAGGCGGCGGCGCAGGAAGCTGCAGAAGCAGCAGAGTAGGACGATAAGACCCCAGATGAGCCAGAAACCCGCAAAGCACGTAAGGAACGTGTAGGTGCCCTGGGACATAACCATGGCGGCGGCGGGTCCTCGGCTGCTTCACTGGACACAGCGCTCCTCCACGTGGCCCCGGACCCGCGCCACGCTCCCAGGTGCCGCCAGCGTCACTCCGGGACCCGCGGCCGGGGGCTGCCCGCGGCGGGGCTCAAGACTTGCGCGCGTCGGCGGGGGACAGCAGCAGCGGCGCCCGCTCCTTCCCATGGCGCCGGCGGGTGCGCGGCGTGCTTCACCCGGGGCCGCGCGGGACCTGTGGGGCAGACACGGGCGCGGTGAAGGGCTGATGCATCCCTCGACGACTTCCCTGACCGCCTGATGCCCTGCGCAGTCCCGGGGAAGCCGCCTCTGCGGGAACCCCGAGCTCTCCAGGGGCCCGGTGACATCATCGGGGAGGATGACGTCACGCCTCGAGGTTTCCCCGGCAGGGTTTTCCCGGATCTGAGACCCGGGAGCCGCTGCAGCTGAACCGCGGTGCAGAGGGGACGCCAAGGGCCAGAAGAGGGCGCGCGAAGGTCGGACTCGGCTCAGTGAGCCGAAAATTGCCTCCCACATGCCCTGTCCCCCGGCATAGGATCCCCCAGCTCAGCAAGGGTGTAAGAGACCCGGGGGCAGACTTCCCCAGGAAGCCGAAGAGGAGTGTCGGTGCGCTTGCTTTGCGGTGGGGAATGCTGGTCTACCTGGAGCCCCAAAAGCACTGCGCTGGTGCCCAGCTTCAGCTTTGTGCATATGCCTGGCAGTCCTGGCACTCTAGACCATGTATGCACTCCCATTGCCAGCTGCCCCGAGTCCTGGAACCTTGCGCTTGCAACAAGGCCTCTCCGTACTCGCCGGGGGGGTTGGGAAGTGGGGGGTGGGGGGGGCCTGGGCATGAGGTTCTGGCTGCTACTGCGCGCCACCAGCCACCAACTCTGCCTTTGTCTGTGCCGCCAGGCGTGGGCAGCTCCCTCTCTTCCCTTCCTCTAGGCGCCTCCGCCCGCCAGATCCCAGCTCCTTCGTGGCTTCCAGTGCTTCCTACCCTTCCATGCACCCCCACTTGGCCTTGTGCTTCTAGCTCCATCACTTTCCCTCAATTTTTTTAATACTCCCTAGTCCTGCATCATCCAAAATGGGCAGCTCTGGTTCAAGGGAAACTTGTATAGGAGGGGCCCTTGCCTGACTGCTGGCAGAACAGAAATGAGCCCTTCCGGAATATCTTACTTACCCAGGGACTTTAACACAAAACCCTTGTGGTAACTGGAATATTCCTACTTTGTAGATGAGGGAAAGGGGAAAGCAATTAGCTGTGTTAGCAGTTAGCAAAGATGTAATTTGAACCCAAGTCCAGCCAATGCCCTAGCATGGAGTGGGTGAGAGCTGCTGCTTGAGCTTTTGGGGCCCATCCAGGAGCCCCACAGACATCCATCCTTAGATGTCCAAAGGTGCACACACACGTAGCTCCTGGACTGAGCTGTCTTAGTCTGGGAGCAAGCTGGGGGGAAGCCAGGCCATAGATCACGCCACACTTCTCCCCAGATGGCTCCTGTCTGACTCTTTGGTTGCCTTGTGTCATGTGCCACTTGGTGCTTGTGCCAGTCTCTTTCTCCGGTGCCTGCGTTCCAGAACAGACAATGGCAGGAACAATAGCTCCACCCGCCCCCTCCACAACCCCACCATGAGGCTGCCATGGCGACGCAGCCCAGATAGAAACACGATGCTGCCAGTCACTGGGAGTTAATTAAATCTGTTGTTCTCCTTTTCTTGAGCCCACAGGAATTTTCAAGAATGCTCTGAGGAAGCTGATATTAACTGGAGGGCTTGTAGGCCTATGGGTCGCAAAAGCATATTTCTGGGACTGGAGGTGATGGGATTTAACCGAATTAGAGAAATCTTAAGGACAACCCATTGCATGTCAGGCCTATTCTAGGCCTTTTACACACATTCATATGATCTTCAACACCATCTGCTCCCTAGAGGTCCTACCCATGAGACAGATTAGAGAGGCTCACAGGAGGAAATGACCTGCCCTACGTCACACAGCTAATAAGGAGAGAAGCTAGAATTTAGACTGTATTGAAATTCAAAATCCAGGTAAAACCTCTCCCCTACCTGCTGAGATGGAAATGAAAAGTCCGGTGTCTGTGAACACTCAACACATGAGGACTTGGCCGCCCTGGGTCAGTGGGGAGACAGGCCGGCTTACAGCCAAAAGGGCCCTTCCTATTCCTTCCCTCTAAGGCCCTGGAGCTTCAGGTTACCCGATCCTCAGTCAAGAGTGGAAAAAAGGCTACAGGGTGAAGGAGCAATGGAATGGCAGCTCCAAAATAAGTTTGGACAGGGACTGGCCATTAAGGCAGGCCATACCCAAGACCTGGTGATACCGCTGTGGCCTCTCAGCCAGGAGGCAGGCTGCATTTTACAGCCTAGGCAGGATGGGTTCAAAAGAAGCACTCTCTTGTGTGAGGCCTCAAACTGAGTTGCCCCATGACCCACTCTGGCCTCAGTGCTCAGTTTGAGGGTGTGTGTGTGTGTTGGGGGGGCTGATGTTCAATATTCCCTGCCACATACTGTGGCTTCACTCAGTGGTGCTATGACAGCCCCAGAGGGTTAGTAGAATCCTGCTTTGATCTAGCCCCTGAAATTTTCAGGTCACCAATTTTCAGTACAGTCTCATCTATCCCACAAGATTCATCATACACACACACACCAAAATTTTTTAGACCAGGCTTCGCAAAATCCCCCCAAACAGCAGTCCCTTCAGCCCTCCAAACCTCTATGCAGGCCCCTGCCTACAGCTGGAGAGCCGTGCAGACACAGACCCTGTCTGGCAGTCTCTTGCTCAAAGCTACCCCTGTCTCCTTCATAGCAAATACCTGCCACTGGGTCACTGGGCCAACTCCAGCCGTGCCCGTGTCCTTCAGATAGATCCATCCTTAAGTTTGCCATTTCTTTATTTGCTTTCTGTTTCCTCTTCTTTTCTTACCTTCTTGCAAGTTATTGGAACATTTTTTTATAGTTTATTTTTACATCATTTTGTATTGGAACATTTTTTAAGGACTATCTATATATTTTAGGACTATTTCAGCCTACACACTCCCTTGGAACAGAACAGGGAGATGAAAGCAAGACCCAGTGGAGTGATCTTTAACCTCCAGACTCTTAGTTTCTCTCCAGTGACCCTGATGAAGGTTGTGCTAATCCATTTCAACAGTGAGGAGCCATCTAACAAAATTAGCTCTAATGATAGTGACCTCTGGCCAGGGATGCAGAGACATGTGTATCCACGGTGCTCCCTGCCTAAGGGCCATCACCACTCAGTTCCTGCATTTACCCTATGAAGGTAGGTAAAATTCTTTCCATTTGACAGAGGAGAGACTGGACTCAAAGAGAGTAAATCTGAGGTCACAGATCTCTCATCCTAGGACCCAGGGCACCCTTGTGAACACCTACCCTATCACCTCTGTGCACCAAGACCCCAAGTAACCCACACTTAGACTCTGGTCCTTTACCTCTGCCAGAGACCCACCATTCACTCCATCTTGCCAACTCCTGTGCTTTCTACACAAGGTGTGGTTTCCCCTCACTTTCTGTCCACTTCCTTTGGCTTCCTTTGTCACTGAGCTGGCCAGGCACCATCATCCAGGTTTCCATTACCTTTCTTAGAACTGCTCTCTCTACTTCCATGCTGTATCCTGCTCAACCTGCCCACTTCACATTGCCCATTTCACCCAGGCTTCACCGTGGGAAGGGCGTCCCCGACTACTTCACATCCCAGGGCTGGATGAGCAGCCCCGTGACATCATGGTGTGCCGTTGTGGCCTGTGTTCAACATCTGGCACAGTTACCCAGTCACCACTCATGGAAGGAGTGGCTGGTGGTGACCAGTTATCTGGCAGTAAGACAGGGAATACCTCAAGAGCTGGGTCTGTATCTGGTTCATTCCTGGAAATGTCAGCCAGTCATCAAAATGACAGCACCCAACTCTCAGCCCTGCCTGGTGGTCTGTAAGCCAGCAGAGGACTGGTCCATCTAGGTGGGTAAAAGGAAAGGACTGCGTGCAGGTGTGGGTAGGGCTCTGGCCAGCAGTGGATGGGAGGCTGGAGCTGCTGGTCAAGTGAAGGGCAGGGATCAGGCGGGGTGGGGTGGGGAGGGTGGCTGCTACCTGTGCTGCATGCCCTGTACATGCCAAGCCCAAGCCCAAGTGAGGAGGCTGCTGGCTCAGGCCCACACAGCAGGTGGTAGGGAGCCCAGGTGGACTGCACAGTCACTCTTCTGGCAAGGAGGGCATTTCGGGGAGGCGTTGGTGACTTTTTATACTCCTCCACACCAGCACAGATGAACTGAGGCCAAAACAACAGGGCAGGAGTTGTCCCGGCCACCAGTACGCCAGGCCTGAGATGACGAGACTCCCTTTGGAAGGTGAGCCACAGCCTCAGCTCACAGCTCTCACAGGCAGCACCTCTGTGACCCAATCCTGGCACTAGGCTGGGAAGCCAGGCCTTGGGAAGCTGCAAACAGGACAACAGACCAGTCCTCATGGGTTTGTGGGCAGACAGGCCTTACTTGGGTCAGTGTCATCATGCTCAGCTCTGGCACTGATACCAAAGACCAAACCCTGCATCCGCTCACCTACTGCAGGCACAGTGACCTGTCCCCTCCAAGGAATATGGTCACACTGGGTCAGGGGGAAACATCAATACCCTTTTCTGAGGGACAGCCTGGTAAAGCCTACAGAACACTGAAGGGGAACCATGGGCTCAAGTCCTGCTTCCTCCCTAACTAAGCTGTTGACTCCATCCTGGTGGCTACTCCCAAGCTGAGCTGAAGTTTCTTCACCCTAAGGCGGGCATGAGACAGTGCGATGATGCCAAGGGATGAGGGATGTGAAAGTGCTTCAACACCAGCATATGCAGCTGCACATGGCACACCCAATGCCAGCACCTCAAGAGGCGCCAATGTGGAACCCAGTGGAGATGCTACTTATATGCCAGCCTGGGGGTGAGCCAGCCAAAGCTGTGGTCACTTTATCAGGGACCAGAGGTCTCAGGACCCAGTTCAGGGATGCACTTTGTTGGCCTACAGCCAATTTTTAAAAAACATCCTGACTAGTTGCCAACATTTAAAACACAAATTTTACACAAATGTCTGGATTTTCTAGCCCAATATTTAAAAGCTGAACAATGCAGTCATTTGTCCCAAGCCCACACTCACACGGTGACACAAACTGCAGCCCAGCAGCTTCCTTGACTACTTCACTCATCCTATTGCCTCCACGGCTCTGGGGAATTTGGGTTTCTAACACCTAAGCTATACTGAGCACCTATAGGGGCCGCCAGCATGGGCTCAGTTTTGCTAATTGCTTCTCCTATACCCAGGGTTACAAGGTGATCAGACCAGAGAGCCCACACACCAAGGACTAAGGCTTGGGCTCTAGGGGGTTGAGGTACCGAATCTCCCCCCAGAAAGAGAATATAGAGTGGGAGGTCAAACAGTCAGGGGGAGGACAAGAATCTGGGTGAATTTTCTGGAAATATGTAGTAAGGCCTGAAGAGTTTCTTCATTGGAGAAAATGTGGGAAAAGGTTAAGAATCTTCTTCTAGAACGTTCCACAGTTCTCTTCTGCCTGGATTACAGGAGCTATTATGCTGAGCAGAGAAACCTCCACTGGGAATCTAGCTCCACAGTTTCCTAACTGTGCGACCTTGGGTAAGTCACTTAACCTCCCTGAGCTTGGGAGTCTTTATCTCTAAAATGGGGATAATAAACTTACCTTGCACCACTGTGGTAAGGGTTAGGAGATAATGAATGCAGGGCAGTCAGCACAGGTCTCAAACAGAGCAGGAGCAGAATGAAAGGAGCCTGGGAATAACTCCAAAGGCTCTCCTGCCTGTGGGAGACAGCCTGCCTTAGGGACCACCTATCTATGCGCATCTGATGTCCTCATGTGTCGGCTCTCTGGTCTGATCACCATGCAGCCCTGGGGATAGGAAAAGCAATTCACAAAACTGGGCCCATGCTGGTGGCCCCTATGGGTGCTCAGTATAGCTTAGATGTTAGGAACCAAATACCCCAGAGCCGTGGGGGCAGTAGATGTTCACAGCAATGTCACCAATGTCCAGGACACCTCCCTGGATAAAGGAAACCCAAGGATGGCTGTTACCATTGGGACGCTGGGTCCAAGGAGGCTTGTAGTCAGGCTTGGCATCTGCTGAGTCAAGCCCAGAGAGCTGGCAAAAGGGCAATTTCTTTCCCTAGTATGCTGCTCACCGAGGGGAGGTGGGGAGGGGAGCCAGGGGTCATTTCCTCTGACTCAGCGGCCACTCTTCTCCCAGAGGAGCTCCTCTGGAGGACAGGGCATCTCCATGTGGTGCTGGCCTGCTGGCCGGCCAACCTGCACACCACCCAACAGTCTGGGCTTTGTGCTCAGACAAGAAAGAGACACTTGTGATGGAGGGACAATGGGCTGGGGCGCTCCGGTTTGGCCTGGGCTTCGGCTTTCCTGGATCAGCAATGTCCTTTCCTCTGCTCCTGCCCACGTTGCTCCCACCCCTCCCCAAGAATGGTGGCTTGGAACTGGGAGCAGAGACCCACCGCCTGCAGGGTGAGTCGCGGTTTGGCATATGCCCTGGCCATGAGGAACAGGGATGAGTGTTTCTTTCTTCTCTCTGGTAAGGAACATGGCCTCCGGGGAACCTAGGTAGGGTCAGCCCATTTGGCAGGCCAGTAGTGGTGATGGTGGTGGTGGTTGGGCACAGACCCTGGGCCCAGCCTCCATGCCTCCTCTCCCGCAGGCCGCCCCCATATTTGCAGCCACCCCAGGAGCCCTGCTGCGACGACTGCAGCCACGTGGGAGCCAGCTCGTGCCCACTGGGCTGTCCCCCCCCACCCCCACCTTCGACGGGCTATAGAGGTAGGCACCCCCAGGGCTAGAGGAGCTTGGTTCCCCCACCGGGGGAGGGGACTCCCCGCACCCCCTCGCCCCGGGGGCTGCGGCCCCGCGTGGGGTGGGGGTAGGGAAGGGGTAGGAGGGGGCGTCGCCGCCCCACAGCCGCGTTGCTGGGGAGCGCAACCCCGTTGCTGTGGCAACCGTTTCCAAGCGAACCGGTGGCGGCTCGCGCCCGGCTCTGGCTCTCTCGCTCTCTGGCGCCCTCCCTCTCCCTCCCTTCTTTCCTCCCTCTCTCTAGAGTGGGCTGCGAGAGGGGCTGGCCGGGGCGGGGGTCCGGGGCGGCGACCCCCGGCCAAGGCGCCGAGGATCCCGTGGGGAGGGGCTCAACCCAGGACCATGTTCCACCCGCGCTCCGTGCCCGCCGGCCCGCTGCCGCCTCCGCGGTACTCACGGGCCCAGGCATCCTCCTCGAGCTCGTCCTCCTGGCTCGGGGCGAGCGGCGCGGGCCCAGCGGACAGAGCCCCCGGCCTGGGGGAGGCGGCGGCGGCCGGGGGAGCAGACTGTGGCAGCGAAGGCAGCTCCCAGCGCTGGGCTGGAGCGCGGGGCGCGCACGGGCGCGTACACGGCGCGTCCCGAGCTCGGCGTGCGCGCGCGCGGCAGCCGGTAGCGGGCCCCACCCCCAACCACTCGCGGACGGCGAGGCAGACCCGGGAAGCACCGAGGGCCCGGCGCGTCGGGCGAGTCTGCCGCGCCCAGACTCCGCGCGCCGGGCTCACCCTGCACAGGGACGCACGCTCCACGCCACACAGCTCCTGGCCTGTCCGGACGTGGGCACCGCAGGCACCCGGGGCCCGCAATGGGCATAACACAGGATGCTCAGTTAAGCAGCTCAGATCAAAAACCCCCGACCCACAACAGCTCAACCCGGAAGGCACTCACACGTCCGCACCCCCCCCCCCCTCCACATCCTGAGAGGGCTCGCCCGCATCCAGTGGGCAGGGGTTGGCGCAGGCAGGCACCCCAGCGTGGCTCCAACCGCGAAAATACGGCCTCTTCGAACTCAAACCTCTCCCAATATCACCCCCACCCCCAGCCCCCCAAGCATGCATCATCACTTGGCCAATAAGAAGTAGCACAGGGCAGAGGAACCAGTTCCGAGTTCATGACCCCTGCTCATTTCAGGGAAAGAAGGGAACCTTAGTGAGTCTCCCACTGTCTAGACAGGTCAAGTCTGAACTGGCTGTCCTCCAGCTTCTTAACTGGATTCTATTTCTAGTCCAACTTCTCTGCCACAAAACTACGATCTTCCAAAAACACCCTCCACCACTACATCAGCCAGCATTTTGGGTTGTGACAGAGCATAATAGGCTTGAGCATGAGGGGGACTCATGTCCAGGGGTACCTCTTCTGGCTCCATGGCTCCAGCAGTGGCTTCAGGCATTATCCATTCTCTCCACTTTCTTACGTGCATCATCTTTCTGCAAACTGTCCCACAAATGATGGCAAGGTGATCCCAAGCATTCAGCTTTAACTCTGCCACCCATCCCCAGAGGAAAGAGAACTCACAATTCTCTCCCACTAGTTCTGGCAACTCCCACCCCTCACTCCCATGCCCCACTAACTGGCCCATCTTAGTTGAATGTCCACTGGCAAATAAATCCAGGTAGCCACGACTGGGGAAGGGGACATGTGTCCAATACACCAGTGTGCGCACCCTCATTTCATCAGGGAGACTTATTGAACCTCACGGGTCTCCCCAGATGTCCTGCTCCTCTGATGCACAGTGGGCAGGTTTCCAGCCCAGTCATTGGAATTTTGAAGACAGGCTCAATGATGCAAAGGCCCTGGTGAGAAATGGGGTCAGGAGTAAGACCCCACAGCTGCCCCAGCTCTGGTATTCCCTATCAGTTCCCTCACACCTTTTTAACACTTTCTAAGTTGGGTGGAAGACACAGCTGTCACTTGCAACCAAGGATCCCTAACAGTGCCACCTGGGTCATAGCTGTAGGTGTGTGTAACATGTGTTTAGGGGGTGCAAGCAAAGCCCCAGCCCCATCTCAACAACATAGACTGAGAGGTGTTTCCCCCAAAGTATCTTGGGGTTCTTTTGTACATACTAGGTAGACACCCTACCATGACCAGTTAAAACACTCCAGGAACTCCCTTGTCTTCTATTAATAGATGAGCCCCCACATCCCAGTGACATGTGGCTGCATGTCACAGACCTCAACTCCAGCCACTCCCTTTTTTCAGGAACCCCTACCCACCCCACTGACCTTCAGCTGTCCTAAACTAAGACCCTGCCTCACTACTCCATCTGGGCAGATTGGTCCTGTGTCCTGAGGGCAGCAATTTGACACCTCTGTGGTCAAGGGACTGTCCCTGCTTCCAGTCAACCTTAACCCCAGTGCTACAGCAGTCCCATTCCTGCCAGTTCTAGAATCATCTCTGCCACAGTAATCACACTGGGTCCTACTGTTCCCACGTCTGCTTCCCTACCAGACTGAGCTCCAAGCTGGCAGGGGCCTTGTCTCCATCTGGGTCCCCAGCTCCCACTAATAGAACTAGATGAAGAGGGGATGCGCTTTAAGGAAGGCTTGTTGGAAACTGAATTCTGGGTTTCCTCTGACTAGGATCCATGATGGTAAAAGCTTCAGGTTGAGCTGAACCCTGACCAGGTTCCCTGGATGCCTCCCTGGTCCAAGGGGGCACTTTTAAGGGGAGGCCTGGACCCACTACAGGCAGCAAGCCCTGGGGACCCCCCTTTCACCTGGTACCCACTCACCCTGCACAGGGTTGGGCTTGGCCTCTGCATACCAATACCTACCTGCTCTTTCTGCCCCCAACAGAAACTGACACAGAGAGGCAACTGTGCCTCAACCTTACCCTCATGGGCAGGACCGAGTTCCATTATCATTAGCTGGCTTCTAATCCACCTCCAGCCACACGCTGGCTGGAAGACCTTAGACAAGACCATTTCCTTAATGTTTCCCTCAAGGTAACAGAAGAGGTAGTGGGAACTCCAACACAATAGCTGGCTGCAAAGCCCCTTCTAAGTCAGTGCCTGGAACCTCCTATCCTTGAACTTGTCCTTGGTGTGGCACCCAGCACCTAAATCCTACCAGTGACCTAGGGTCCTGGTTGTACCCGTGGGTATGTCTATGACTGGCTGCTTCGGTGGCTTCTCCTGGGCATCCATCTTTCCAGATAAGGCAGCTTGCTTGCATCCAGACTGAACTTGCACTCAGAACTGTCCAGCTGCAAAGGTGTGGCTTCTGTGGTACTGGTGCCCAGCCCAGAGGCAGTGAACAAATTTCTGGTGGAAATTTCTACAAGGTAGGGGTGGGGTTGGGAGTGGAGGGGAGGGGAGAGCAGGGCCTCGGGAGGCTAAAGGACAGCAAAGAGTTTGTGAAGTCTGGGTCAGATCTGGGGCCAACAGGTGTTAACTCCAAGTCTGCATGCTCCCAAACCCTCTGTCCCCCCAAATGAATAGCTCCTTCAAATCCCAGTTCAAGGGCTGCTCTGATGGTGCAGGAGTTAAGTTTCAGCACTCTCAAACTATTGCCAGTCACTACAGCATGAGGCATGAGTTAGGAGTTCGATCCCCAGCCAGTGTTAACCCACATGTCACAGCAGACCTTTCCTCTCACCCGCTGGCCCCAGCAGCAGTGTATTTCCAGTAGATCTGCCTGTTCTGCTCCCTACTCTGGTGAGTCCTCTCATATCTCATACCTATGGCCTACACTCCAGTTCTTGTATGCATAAACAAATAAATCTTTAAAAATAAAAACTGGGACCTCCCTGGTGGCACAAAGTTTGGGTCTCAACACTACAGAGTTACTGGCAGCCACTGCAGCACGTGTTCAATCCCGGACCAGGAAGCTGGCCTACATGATGCAGCAGATTTCTGTGTTGCTTGCTGCTCCCCTCAGCAGTGTATTTCCATTACTCTGCCTATTCTGCTCCCCACGGTCTCTGGTGAGTCCTCTCAACCCTCTGTAACCCTGTCCTATGCCCCAGCTCTTGTATGCATAAAAATAAATCTTAAGGCCCTCCCTGGTGGCACAGCGATTAAAGCACAGCACTGAGAAGCTAAAGTCGCTTCTGCATGAGTTCGATTCCCGCCTGCCCCGGAGGTGACCACATGGTGTGGCAGACCTCTCCTGACCCGCCCGCTGCTCCCCTCAACAGTGTACTTCGTCAATCTGCCTGTTCTGCTCCCCACTGTCTCTGGTGAAGCCTCTCACAGCCCTGAGCCTCTGGCCTGTACCCCAATTCTGAATGCATAAATAAATCTTAAAAAAAAATAAATAAATCTTAAAAAATACTAGTTAAACTGGTTTCTGCAGAGGCGTCTCCCTGATGCCCATGTGGTAGACCCCCACCACACAGTCTGCCTGGGTCCCAGCATCACCAGTTTGTCAGCCCCTATTTCTGCTTCAAGAGCAGAGCAGAGGACTGGCTTTAATGCATGAGTGCTGGTCCCAAACTGGATGCAAAGCACGCATCCAGGTAAGACTAAGAAGGTATTTCTAAAAGCACTTCCCACCTGGCTCCCCCAACCATCCCTATGACCGGTAGCCAGGCCAAATGGGCCTTGGAGGGGACACCACCATCTGGACCTGCTTTACTAGTGGACACATCTGACGAGGGCCAAAGGCATCTTCTCTTATGTCTCACCCCACTCAGAAGCCCAAGTAACTCAAAGGATGAGCCCAAAGATCACCAATGTCTGGCCACTCGTGCTGCCAGGCCGACCACTAACCCCTTCCCGCTCCAGCAGGGCCTGGGAAGCAAGAAGACCCCTGGAGCACCAGGAGCAAGAAAAAGGCAGGCAAGAGTGGCTGGCCAGGTTTGTGCTCGGACTGTATTCACACAGAGACATGTGGCAGCTTACATTGGACAAAATGAGTAATAAAAACAGACTTTAAATAGGAAAAACCAGTCCCCTGTAATCCCACGTTAACTCTCACTCTGGGACCAGTACAGCCATCACAGTCTGGGAAGGGCCAGGGCTGGGCCTGAGGTGCGACTCAGCCTACCTTCTTCAGACACACACTCACGCACACACACCACACACATCACACACACACCCCACAGGCACACCTGGAAGGGGAGGATTATTGCTGGGCACACGTGTCTATTGTTATGAGGGGAGTCTGGAATGTCTGAGGATTGGCCAGGGATATCTCCCTCTCCATGGCCTGGGCTGGGGTGTTCAGCAAGAGGAGTCTTCAGGGTGGGGCCCAGCAGGACGGACAAGGTGCCCTGGGGGCTGGAAGGCAGAGGCAACCCATCTGGGATAGCCTGGCAGTGGACAATGGTCCCAGGGTTAGACCAATCTCCAGAGGCTCACACTTTGGCACAGGCCCAGGGGACATATGCCCCAGCTCCAGCTCTGGAAGTGCTGAAAAGGGGCCGCATCGGGCCCCAGAAAGTGGTGGCCTGAGCCCAGGGCAGCAGGGCAGGCACAAGTCTCCCTCAGAGGTCGGTGGCAGCGGCAGCGGTGGCGAGCACAGTGCTGGGGGCTCAGGGGCCTGGCCTATCCAAGCTGGGCTTGAGGAGCCTGAGTTTGGCAGTGGCCCCTCTGCCGGTTCCGGGGTAGGTCTTAGAACGCTCTGGTCACTATATACATTCGTACAAATACATAAATACAGAAAGCCCCAAGCTCCACAGACAAGAGCTGAAGGGATGCACCTTTGTCCCAGGACAGCGCAGGCCTTGCCAAACTCAGCAGACTCGGGGCTGAGGGGCAGAGGACACTGGGGTTAGCTCCGGCTGTGTTCCCCAGGCCACATGAGTGGCCACTGGGGAAGTTCACTGTGCAAAACTGTAAACAGCGCCTGGAGTGGCTGCTACCGCCAACTGCCATTGGGGGCCTCAGGCATGGGGCTAGAGGCGGGTGGGGAGCTCGAGGTGGGTGGGGAGCTCAAGGCGAGCGGGGAGCTCTTCCTCACTGTCGCTGCAGTTCCCACAGCAATCCTGGAGGGGCAGGGAAGACACGGAGGGAGAGAGGCAGAGCGAGCGCTGTTAGCCACAGGGTTGTCACCGAGGCCACTCCAGGTGCTGCCCCGGGCCATGCTCCGGGGAAGGGGCTCCCCACAAGGTGCCTGTGTGGGTATCTGTACAAGGCTGCTAGCAATACTAAAGTCAGGGCTAACAGGTCGACCCCAGACTCTGCTAGGCAAGGCCTCATCTGGCCCCTTTCCCCTGGGGCAGGTGGCGGCAGGGCATGGGGACAAGACGGCTAAGCAAGGCCAGCAGCTCGCAGATGCCAGGGTGCAGGTGACAGAAGCAGTGGGAAGGGGGCAGGGGAGGAGGGAGCGGGCAGCAGACTTCTTTCGCCCACATCTCGCCTCTGCCATGGAAGGGCTGCCTGTGGCTCCCCGAGGCCAGGCAGCAAGGCCAACCCACGGGGAGCCCACACTGCTCACCTCTGGAAAAAGAAAAGAGGCTGTGAGCCTGGCCAAGGGATGGGGGACAGGCGGGAATGAGGCCAGAGACCCTGGGCACCACTGGCATGGCTGGAGGCTGCCTACTCCCAGCACATGCGGGCACCGGCTCTGCCTCCCACCCACCGTCCCCTGGAGCCAGGTTGGGGGCCCACGTGGGACACCACTGGGGGTTACCTGGCGACTGAAGAGTCTCTGCAACAGTCCCTTTTTGGGGGGTGCGGGCGGCTGCCCCTTCCAGTCCAGATCGGGGGGCACTGAGCCATCCAGTCCAAAGACATTCAATTCCTGAAAGCACTCCGTTTCCACCATCTGCCACAGAACAGGCAGTGGTCAGAGCATCCCCTAGAGCCACCCCCACCCCGAAGCCCACCCCTCCTGTTGAGCAGGCCCCACCTCATTCTGCCAGGGGATGGGTACACTGCCTGTGGCAAACTTCTGGTAGAAGTCCTGATCAGTGGGCTCCAGTTCCACACCCTTAACCGTGGAGAACTGTTCAATGTCTAGAACATCCTTGCAGTAAATGGCTTGCGGCTAGGAAGGCAGAGGTGGCCGTCAGTAACATCATAGATGCAGACCACACACAGGTACATACACACACACAAGCACACACACACAGGTACCAAAGTACATACAGACACACATAGACAGACGTACACTAATACACATACAGACACTCAGACAGGAGGGTAGCTTAACCCAGGTTTACTCCAGCACAGGCATGGTTGTTGCTGTCTCCTGGAGCCCTCCAGTTTGGGGCCAGGAATGGGGGTGCTTTACTGTAGATGGGGATCATTATCCCTCACTGTTCATTAACCAGTCAGTGGGAGTGGATCTGCTCTACCCAGCCAGCCGCCAAGGAGCTGTGGATGTAATAAAAGATACCCCACTCTGGGGAGGGAAATGCACTGGACTATGGTGATGGCACATGGGTGATTTGGTGATGGGAAGTCCATGGGAACTGAGATGGAAAAAAGCACAAAATGATGCAAAAATAAACTATTATAAATTTAAAAAATATATATTTAAATTTAAAAATATGGAGTGGGGCAATACCCCACTCCATATTCACATCATCTGGGGGTGCAATGGGTGACGTGAGTGAGGCTGAATTTCAGCTGGTCCTCTCAGTGCAGCACCCCTCTGCAGGACCTGGGGTGATGGGTCCTCTTCCTGGGGTGCCCAATGGCTTGCTCCATCTTTCTGCATATTCCACAGCCAACCAAGTCTCTCGCCTTCCATACCCCAGGCCTCTGCCAGGAGCCTTCCCCACTTCAGAAGGCCACTTGTTTGTTTGTCTTTGCGTTGTTTTTGAAATGCCGCTGTTAAGGGTGGCAGTGAAGACATGTAAAAGGGTACGGCTGCTTTGGAAAAACGCCTGGCACTTCCCCACCAGGGTTAAACACCGTGCAACCTATACATCAGCAGCAGTTCCACTCTGAGGTATACACTCAAGATAAGTGGAAATGTATGTCCCCACAAAAGCTTGTTCAAATTAGCCAAAAAGTAGAAATGACTCCACTGCCCATAAACTGATGCACAGATAAACAAAGGAAGGCGTGTGCATCCTTTGTATGTTGCAGGCATAAAAACGGACCAACGCACACTCATGTGTCATTTAACTACAGGAAAACACCCTGAGAGATGGATCAATAGACAATATTGCTGTGCAGTGAATGTCCTAGAGCACCTACATAAACCTAGATGGTCTAGCCTGACACACCACGCTGTACTTAGGGACTACCACTGAAAGGTGATACCTCATGTGGCATGTGGCTGTGCTGATAAATGCAACAGCACTGATGAACCTTGGAAACAACGCTAAGTGAAAGGCGCCAATCAGAAAGGACCATACCACATCTAACCCCACTTACATGGAATGTCTAGAATAGTCAAATACAGAGACAGAAAGGACATTACTGGTGGCCAGAAGCCAGGGAAATAGAGGACGGGAAAATGACCACTATGGGTGAGGGGTTTTCTCTGGAGTGGACATGTGATGATGAAAATGTCTTCAAATTTTGTTGATAATCACACAACTGTAAATATACTAACAGTCATTGAATTGGGGTCTCCCTGGTGGTACAAGAGGTTAAGCTTCAGCACTAGGAAGCTACTGGCAGCCACTGCAGCATGAGTTCAAACCCCAGCCTGCCAGGGAGGTGACTCACAGGGCCTCTCCTGTATTGCCTACTGCGCCTCTCGACAGTGTATCTCAATTCTGTCTGTCCTGTTCCCAACTCTGTCTCTGGTGAATCTTCTCACCCACCGCCCAGCACCTCTGGCCTATACCAGCTCTGATGCATAAATAAAATGAAACAAATCTTTGAAAAAAATTTAATAAAAGTTATTGAATTATGCACTTTAAATAAATGAACTGGAGGCCTACATGTTAAGTCTCAGTGCTATCACCACTATGACCTGAGTTCGATCCTTGGCCCAGGGAAGTGACCCACATGGTGCAGCAGACTCTGCTCTCTCACCTGCATCACCTACTGCTCCCCTCAGCAATATATTTCAGTAGATCTGCCTGTTCTGTTCCCCATTCTGTCTCTGGTGAATCCTCTCACCCCCTGTACCTCTGGCCTATACCTCAATTCTTCTATGCAAAAAAAAAAAAAAGGAAAGAAAGAATTTCATGGTATGTGAATTAAATCTTGATAGGGTTTAGGACTAGTAAAAATGATACTAACGGGGCAGAGGGGGGGCCTCCCTGGTGGTGCAGGAGTTAAGTCTTGGTGCTATCGAGCTGTATGCAGCCACTGCAGCATGAGTTCAATCCCCAGCCAGGGAGCTGACCCACATGGTGCAACAAAAATATCCTGTGCCTATGCCCCAGTTCCTCTAGACATAAATAAATAAAAATGCATATTAAAAAAAAAAGATACCAGAGGGACCTCCCTGGTGGTGCAGCGGGTTAAAATACAGCATTAAGAAGCTAAAGCCACTTCAGCATGAGTTCGATCCCCGCCCCAAAGGTAACCCACATGGTGCAGCAGACCTCTCTTGTCTCACCTGCTGCTCTTACTTAGCAGTGTACTGTTCTGCTCCCCACTCTCATCTCTGATGAATCTTCTCACCGCCCCTGCACCTCTGGCCTGTACCCCAGTTCTATATGTATAAATAAATAAATCTTTTTTTAAAAAATGATACCATCATAGAGCTTGATTTTCATTTGCTGCTTCTAAAAGGTGAAGCTCTAAACACTGAGTTTCTCTAGAGAACCTTGAATAAAAGACCTGGGAGCAGTGGAATGACTTCAAGGTTAAAGAGGTGAGGTGCACAGGAAACAGGAAGGTGTAGAATGCAGTGGCTGTGTCAACTCGGAGGTAGGCCGTAGAAGCCAGGTACCGCCTACAAGTGAGGCCTACCTGACAGAACCTGTCAGAGGCAACAGCCTCCTAACTGACCTCTCACTCCCACTCACCCTCTAAGGCCTACTACCCACACCTCACATTTGATGACAGCCCCGAAAGGCCCCACCACATTGAGAATAACAATCACATCTCTCCAAACACACTGGCATCCTGGGTGCTGTTTCCTCTTAGAGTTGGTTCCTACTCCAGGCCTCTATGTTGTTCCTTCTCCCTGCCTCAAGTCTTAGCACTGCTATCTCTTAAACACATCTGAGGTTTCTGCAGCAGACCTATCCTATCTAAAAATATGCGTACCCCCATCATTCCTCATCTTCTCTTTTACTCTTTCTATAACCTGACATTCTTTCCCCCATTTTTGGGAAAAGATTTATTTATGTATACAAGAACTGAGGTACAAGCCAGAGGTACGGGGGTTGGGGGGGGGGGAGGATTCACCAGAGACAATGTAGGGGGCAGAACAGGTAAACTGACTGAAATACACTGCTGAGGGGAGCAGTGGGTAGTTCAGGAGAGGTCTGCTGTGCCATGTGGGTCACCTCCCTAGCCAGACATCTAACTCATGCTGCAGTGGCTGCAGATAGCTTCATAGTACTGTGCTTTAACCTGCTGTGCCACAGAGGAGGGCCCTTTACTGGTTGATTTTGGTGGATCTCCTCAATGGGACTCACAGAAAGAACAGAACTGGGTCCTATCAACACATTATCTCTGAGGTCAGACACTAAGATATTATTGATCAAATAAACAATCATATGTGTGACTGACAGCCATCAGTCTGGCCTATCCTCCATCTTCTGGTCTCCCCTGTGTTCCTGGGGAAGCGTCAATCACAGGACCTGGTCCACTTAAACATGAGAGAAGGACAAGCACATAACTTGTATGATCAGTACCTTCCCTGTGACTTTACACTCAGCAGAGGACAGTCAATGGGTTGAACAGAACCAAGAGATGGAGTCCTGGCAACAAGGTATAAAGCCCCTATGTTGGGGCTGATCTGGGACTTGCTATCCAAAGAAACCAGTAAACCTGCCATCAGGCACACACTTGGAATCTGAAGACTGGAGGGTGTTCCTGCCTGTCGGAGGCTGATCCACTGAGATGCTCAGTGAATGGATGGGACTAGAGACAGCAGTCTGGGTATCAAGACTGAAAGGTGACCAGAAGGGAACAAGTGAGACAGAATTCCTTCAGCATGGCTACAGCCCTGGTTCTGGATCTGCCAACAGTCGGACCTGTAAGCCACAGATTTCTTTTTTTAAAAAGATTTATTTATTTATGCATACAAGAACGGGGGGAAAGGCCAAGGTGGGGGAAGTGAGAGGATTCACCAGCGACAGAGCGGGGAGCAGAGCAGCGGGTTTACTAAAATACACTGCTGAGGGGAGCAGTAGGCAGGTCAGGAGGGGTCTGCTGCGCCATGTGGGTCAGCTTCAAACTCATGCTGCAATGGCTGCAGATAGCTTCATAGTGCTGAGACTTAACCCCTGGCACCACCAGGGAAGCCATATATTTCAAAGGCTTCTGGTATATTCAGAGTTGTGTAACCATCACACAATTAATTTTAGAACATCTTAATCACTTCTTCCCACCTCAAAAATCCTCCTGGGGCTTTTTGTGTGAGTCTAGAGGATTACAGGTCTCCCCCAATATCTGAAAGTAGAGTGTGCCTACTTGGTATGACCTGGTAAGTTATTTTTGGGTCTGGGAACACTTCAACATTTTCCCATATGTTAATTAATGGGATAGGGCCTCCCTGGTGGCACACGGGGTACAGTCTCAGCATTAAGATCCGTGAGGCGCAGGCAGACCTCTCCCATCTCACCTGCTGCTCCCCTCAGCAGTGTATTTCAGTACATCTGCCTGTTCTGTTCCACATTCTGTCTCTGATGAATCCTCACCACCCCCTACCCCCCACCTCTGGCCTACACCCCAGCTCGTGTATGCATAAATAAAATAAATCTTTAAAAAATCAATTAAAGCGATAACAGGGTTCTCAACACCCCCACCCCAAATCTTACCAAGCCATACCAAATCAGACAGTTCTACTTTTGGATAGCTGGGGAGACTTGTGTCTTTGCTGGCTAAGCCATTTAACTTTGGGTATTCTGATGCTGGCATAGAACATATACTGATCCACCTCCAGGGGTCCCCAGCGCGCACCAGGCTAGGTCTTCCCTCAGCCACAGTGGGCAGTACTCACATCAGGTTTAAAAGGTGGCTCTAGCATGCCAGCTCCCAGTCGCTTAAAGTTCAGCTTCTTGAAGAGCGGATGCTCCTTCACTTCTTGGGCGCTGCCCCCACGACACCCCAGGCGCTCAGCAGGGTCCTTACAGAGAAGCTGCAGTGGGGCATGGTCGGTCAGGGTAGCTGGGGACAGGTGCTTCTTCTCCACTGGTCTGGCCTCCCACTCCCACTGTCGGTAGAGCCCACCTGGGAGCAGAGCGAGCGTGCCTGCTGTGAAAAACGCTCGGAGTACTCCTCCTGAACCTCCTTCACCAGCCGCTCCACCTCCTCACGCTTGATCTTCTTTTTCCTCTGCTGGAAGGGCGACTGGCCTGCAATCATCTCGTACAGGAGGCAGCCCAGCGCCCACCAGTCTGGACTGAATGTGTACCGCTCATTCTTCACCACCTCGGGAGCTGGAGGGGCGGTGGAGGTGAGGGTCAGTGCTACTCTGGGGCCCAGAACACCCTGCATACATTATCAGGGGATCAGCTCAAATGATCATCTACCCGCCCATGGGCACCCAAGAGCAGGCGAGTGCTTGGCTCATCAAAGGGCAGCAGGAAGGGCCAGGGCTAGGTCTTCTGCTTTTTTTCAAGGAAAGACAAATTTCTATTTTTAATGTGAGGCTGCCTCGCTTCCTCAATGTTGATGACCAATTCAAGCTATTTTTAAAATGACTTGATTTGAGCACAAATGTAGGCCAAATAAGGCCTTTGTGGCTACCAGTTTCAACCTCTGAATTTAACACGAGAAAGGAGTCTCATTTACAGAATACTGCCTGCCTGCCAGGGTTTGCCTACCTCTACTTCATCCTCAAGGCTACCCTAGGGCAGGTATGACTCTTGCAGAAAGTGAGGCTGTAAGGTAGGGATGGTGCGGGGTGATCTGGGTCAAGGAAACAACAAGCAAAAGGTGTGTCCTGTGTGTTATGCGGTCCCTGGAGGGATCTGAGCCTGGGGAGTTCTGGGGAGGGCTAGGCTTATGGAAAGGAGTTTGAGTCCCACTCATCCTTCACTGGTAGCCAGCAGCAAGCCCAGGCAAGTAAGTATACAGGAATGATGTGAATTCACATGTGTGCAGGGCCCTGGCTGCAGAACAACAGCTATCTCTAGTCCCTAGGACTCAGAAGACCCCCAAACTAAATTGGTGGGTCAGGCACTAGTCAGTGATGAGACCCAGGAGATGGGTGGGCCAGACTGGTGGGAGACTCACCCATGTAGCCCACAGTGCCTACTCGGCCTTTGATGGTCTGGCCCTCAGGCACGTGCACAGCCAGCCCCAGGTCAGAGATGCGGATATGACCTAAATTTGGGTGGAGGCGCATTAAGCAGGTGGGCCAGGCCCTCCCCATCCCCTACCACCTCTGTGGCTTTCCACCTACCATGGTCATCCAGGAGGATATTCTCTGGTTTCAGGTCCCTGAAGGAGGAAAGGGCAGAGCTAGAGGTTACCCTGTTTGCCAAGGAGCAGGAAGGATCTGCAGAGTCAGGAAATGGAAGCAGCTCCCACTCAAGATGGGTAAAGTGGAGAACAAATCAATAGTAGGAGAGTAGCTCCCTACTTCTCTCCCCTTTGGTGGCTGACTCTACTTTCCTATCTGTCAAATGGGCCTATGCGTCCATCCCCTCTTGTGGCTGATGGGAGGCTCAAAGTCATCACTAAGAACAATAATAAGAGAGTCCACTGTTGAGCCTTCTGTGCCAGGCTCCACACCTGAAGCTTTTACCACATAATCTGCTTCCCTGCTTCCCAGGAAAGGTAATAGTGTTGGAAGCAGGGAGTTGACTGGCCTGAGGTCACACAGAAAGGATCAACAATACTAGATTCAAACTTGGGTCAGCTAGACCCCAAGGGCTGGGTCCTGAGCGTCTCAAGTCCCTCTAGTGTGGGGCTTGGGGCTTGGAGCTTGGAGCCCTGAGCCAGTGTGCAACAGACTGTAGCCTCTGGGGTGGCCACAGCACCCCGTATCCTCTGCCACTTCCACTGTGCTTTGCCAGCCTCCAACCTGTATACGATGCGTTCCCGGTGCAGGTCCTCCAGGCCACAGCAGATCTCAGCAGCGTAGAAGACAGCTCGAGCCTCCGGGAAGCCAGCCTGGCCCATGTGGTAGATGTGGAACTTGAGGTCACCTCCATTCATCAGCGTCAGTACCAGGCACAGTGCATCCTTGGTCTCATAGGCATAGGCCAAGCTCACCTGTGGCCGAGGGGACCCACGCCCTCAAGCAGAGGCCTCAGGCCAACTTAGTGGCAGGGCTGATACTGGCTACCCCTCAATCCTTCAGTGCTGCTGCTGGGGGCCCAGCCTGCTCCCCAGGCCTGGTGCCAACACCCCAAACCTGCCCTTCCTGGGCATCTCCAAGGGGTCAGGGCAGGGTGGAGGGTGGGTCTTCTGTCTGTACTTACTACAAACCTACTGTTCACTTTTTCCAGGATCTGCTTCTCATTGAGCGCCATGGCCTCCCCTTTCCGCTTCTTGATCCGCTTCTTCTCTAGCTTCTTACAGGCATACATCTTGCCTGTTGCCCGCACCTGGCAGGCACACACCTAGAGCCACAGCAGATGGGGCAAATGGGCACTAGCCATGTCCTTCCTGGGGCCAGCCCTTCCAAGGGCTCAGAGAGGGGAAGGGGCTAACATGGCACCCACCTTAGCCCACGTTCCGCCCTCTGCCTAGGCTCTGGCCTAGCCACTCACCTCCCCAAAGCCACCTTTGCCCAGCACTCGGTACTGCCTGAAGGTGTTTTTGGTTACTGGCTGCCTGTGGGCAAGGGGTTGGGGAACAAATGTTAGCTGAGCAGGGGCCCAAGGCGCACGAGAGCCCTAGCAACCTGGTCTATCCCAGTCCAGTCTTCGATGAACTCACCTTTCCAGCCACTTCCATTGCAGAAAACGGTTGAAGTAGATGCTGTCGAGGTAGTCAGCAAAGGGGGCCATGCTCAGATACTCGTGAGTCCGCCTGTTGGGAAGGCCCAGCCTGTCATTTGGCCTGACACTACCCACCCCCACCCCATTCTTGGCTCAATGGGCCAGGCTCCTTGCTCAGTGCCGGCTCATCATCCTCATCTACCTCTAATGCCAACCCACCTCCCCAGGCAGCAGACATAAAGCCCATGCTGAAGCTAAGGCTGCTACAGAGGGCAGACGACTGCCCAAGGTCCCACAGCAGAGCAAGGCCGGGGAGAAAAGACAGCTCCCTCACAGACTAGCTGCTGACCCATTCACAGCCTTCTAGGCTCACACAAGTCCCTCCTCTGGACATAATTCCAGGTCTGTGGCAGCGAGAAGCTTACCGGGTGAGCTCCTGGAAGAGGTCTTTGCAGGGTCCCTGTTCCAGCCGCTGGGCACAGTTAGTTATCAGCTGCCGGGGAACCTCGGGGATGAGGTCAGGACCCTAGGGACAGACCACAGACAGGTCAGTGCAGGCGGTCTCCCCTGTTCAGCTGTCCACTCCTCAGGCAGAGACAGCAGATATCTCAAGCCTGTGTCTGGGGTGGTTGTAGGTCAAGGGTACCCCAGCACCCAGTTGCAGAATTCCACTCCTACTGCGCCTCTTGGGCAGGGTGAAACAGAGCCGCTGGCAGGCTGTTTGGCCCAGAGTCCCGGCCTGTCCTCCTGGGCTCCATGCCCACAGAACTGCCTGGTAAGCCTGGAGCAGCGCCAGGGCACTCTCTGCCCAGGCTGTGGTCATTTCTTTCCCCATCACTGAGCTTTGCACACCACCGTCATCCCTCCATCACTGCTCACTCACTGTGTGGCTCAGAAAATTCTGCATCAGCCGCCGCCCACATGCCTTCCGCTTCTCATCAGGGGTCACTTCATACTCGGCCTGCAGGACAGAGGCAGAGAGGCTTGAGGGCTGCCAGAGCGACAGGTGTGGGGAGCTTGGGCACATGTGGCCTGGGGCTTCCCCTCTTCCTCTGCCCGGGGCCTCTGGATGAGGTCTGGGCTGCACTCACCACCCCATCCAGGAAGGCAATACAGCGGGTCAGCTCTGGCCTTGTGGCGCAGAACTCTCGGAACAGCAGACGTCCGATGGGCTGCCGTTCGCACAGGCTATGGTAGTCACGCTCTGTGGGCAGATGGGTGCTGTTGGATTCCCAGGCCTGGCTGGAGCCAGCAGGGCACTCCTGTCTATACTGCCAGGCCTTGGGCCCCAGTGATGTCTTCCAGCCCTGTAGTCTGGCTGCCATTATCTCCTTTGGAATCCTCACCACAACTGAGGTAAGAAATACTGTTTTTCTCATCAGAGCTGGGAATTCTGAGACCCACACAGGCTAAGTGATACACAGATCTACAGAGCCCCATAACCAGGACTGTAGCTCCAGGAGAGGGCCCTCACCTCCCCCTTGCTGGTTCACATCACTTGCATACGTCAGAGAACTGGGGTTGGGTGTGGTCTGTGAGGTTCCGGCAGGGCCAGGCTCACACCTGCTGCCTGCCTGGCGAAAGTGGGGAGGAAGCTGTGGCTTCCGTTGAGCTCAGGCTAGGCCTCCTTCCCAGGCAGTGTTAAGAAGTTGCAGTCTACCCCATGCCCGCATGGAGGCTATCAGAGGGGATCTAGACTCTCCTGTCCCCTTCCACAAGGAACTCTGCCACACCGCCCATTCTGAGCATCTTTAAATAAGGCTTTGCTGGGTGGGGCTGAGCACAGAACAAGAGTTCCGAGCACAGTCAATCTGTGGAAGGTTCCAACCCGCACTGTGCTGCCCTATGGGTGTGGTCCTCCCTTCCTCTGTTTCTCTTTGAATGCCCCAAACTTGACCCTGCCCTACTCTTCACACCCACACACCCTGCCCCTGCTGTCTTCTTTACTCTCTGCTTTCCCCCAACCGCACTCAGAAACTGAAGCTCGGCAGGGTATGTGTTCCCCAAGCCCCTCAACACTCTCCTTCCACCTGTGCCTACGTTTCAGTAGGTCCCCCTGGTCTTAGCTACCATCCCACCCCCATCTCCACCCAGACCTCACCAAGACTCAGGCGTAGCTCTTCACACTGGCTGATGTGGGGAAACTGCAGCATCTGACGCCATTTCTTGCTTTTGCCTTTGCGATTCCCACTGCCACCTGTGGGGACAAATGCATGCTGAGTCTGGGCTTCCTCTCGGCATGCTCCAGAGACCTGAGGCTCCAACTTTACCAGTGTACTGTGGGAGGCACAGTACACTGGGCTCCAACAACCCCTTGCTGGCCTCCAGGACTGGATGAGCCATGAGGAACAGTGAGGCCAGGCTGGTGAGGGAGGGTGGGGTTTCCCGGTAGCTTCAGCAAGGGGTCCAGTCTCAGCTGCTTCCTCCCAGGTAGGGTGTCCCAGTGAAGTAAAGAGGACATCACAGAGAAGGTGGGAACTGAATAAGTCAAGGCCCAGAAAGGAGAGATTCCAGGTCATGCTTGAGAAGCAATGCCAGAGACAGGGAAAAAAGCCTGGGCCACTGGGGAAGCTATAGGTCCCTATTCCTGGGCTCTGCATATGAGCTATTAGAGACTGAAATAAGGAGATGTCAGGATGGCTAGCACTCAAGAACCGCCCCCACACTGCATACGGGCTTTCCTGACACTTGCCACCTCATTTTAACTAGCTGACCCCATATGTAGATCAGGGTAGTAGCTCAAGTGCCTATAAGGCCAGATAGATATGCTAAATGTGGGTCAGGTAGGAGACAATAGGGAATGGTGGGGAGTGTGGTGAACTGGACTAGGCATGCTCCTTCCAACAGGGTTAACTACAAAAGAACTTCAATTGCTTGGCTGTTGCTAGGCAAGAATGCTGATTGCTTGAGGCCTGCTTCCATTTGATTTCTCAAAAGCATCTGGGAATCTGGACTTTTATAAGGTATATGGGTTCCTATTTTATCAAAAACCACTGCAGCCAAATAAATTAAATACGTTAAAGAAGTGACCAGAGGTGGCTCACCAGCCACCAGGTTGAAAATGAAAGAAAAGTCTGTACCTGGGGCCTCACAGACCTATGGTTGAATCCCTAACTAATGTTTATCACTTGCCCTCCAAGAACTTCAGTTTCTTCCAGTGCACTTTGGGTTCAAAGCTATCTCCAGTGATGTGAGGGTGAGTGGGAGTCTGTCTGGCTCCCACCAGGGCTGTGGCAAGAGGTGAGCCTCACTTCAACAACTCGATGACAACCTCAGGCAATTCACTTTCCTGTGCCTGGCCTCAGTTTCCCCAGCCTTGTTTTCATCCGAACTGGATGAAGGTGGATGGCTTAGGGGAAAGGGCTAGGTCTCTTTGACATAAGCTGCCTGGAGGAGGAAGTGTTGCAGGCACCCATTGAGAAACTTGCTAGCGGCCTCCTGCAGTCTTTCAGTCCCCAGCACACACGCACACGCACACACGTCCGCACACACGTCGTTGCTTCACTGCTAATGAGCAACAGACCCCTCACTTGCATCCCTTACTCAGGGTCAGGCCTCCCCAGAAGGGGAACTCCTCCCCCACTCCCGCAGGTCTCTCACCCAACTTTCCATCTGCTGCCTCCCCCTACCAGTTACTTCCTCCTCCCCCTCCCCCTTGGCCACATCAAGGCAACAGCAGAGTCACATGCAAATATCCTGTGCTGGGATGGAACTGCTACCAGGTAATGGGGCTCCTCCCCACACTAGCATGGCCCCCTCCCTGGGCCTCTTGGACTGAGTAAAGGCTCACACCCCAGGCCTACAACATCCTTGCAACCATTCTGCCAAACCTGACCCAAATTCACAGGGAAACCCCAGGTTCCGAAATGAGAATTAATATGTCCAAGATCGCAAGTCCTGAAAGTGGCAAAGCAGGGCTGAAACCCAGCTCCCTAGGACCATATCCCAAGCTCTTTGCCCACCCTCCACATACAGTTGACATCTATCAGGTGTCAACTGTATACACACACCCATCACTGAAATTATCGGATCATCCGGGAAGCTGGCAAAGACCCTGACTTCAAGCTATCAGGCAGGTCATGAAGTGATTCTGATGCAGACAGCCCGAGGGCCAAGGACTCAGTGACAACTGGGATTTATTTCCTTGTTTCCTTGACCCCAGCCATTTCACAAGAAGGGTGAAGTTCATAAAGAGACTAGTCTAGAGTCATACAAGCAGGAGGGACAGAATCACATTGGGGTGAGGGTTCTCAAGTGGCGGGTCTCCAGTTGGACCATACTCCCCAGAGCCTCTAGGATGGTTGGAAGAAGCCTTCCAAAAGTGGCCCCGCTCTCTGGCCAGTCAAGGCGGTGCCCTCAGCAGGCTTGAGACCTGAACTGACTACAGCTCTTGGGAGGGAGTCCTGGCCAGGCTCTTCCAACTCCTCCTCCCTGGCTAGCTGGATGACGAGGCAGAACAGAATCAGCAGATGCCCCTAGAGACTGGGAGGAAGACCAGAGGCTAGGGGGACAGAAGATAAGGAAGGTTCTGGGCACTAAGGACCCAGCCTGCCTGAGGCCAATAGGGAGCACAGATGTTGTGCTAGCTGGGGTCTCCTCTGAGCTTCTGTTGGGGCCATCCTGTGTCCCAGACCTGGTCAGTGTGTGGGGGTGGGGGGCTAACATCTCAGTCTGAGTCTCAGTTTCTCACCTGTAAAATGGGGCAACGATAAAAATAAAGCTTTCATCCTGGAAGCCCAACAAAGAGTGGAAAAGCTGTCCCAACCTTCCAGTCCAAGTTTCAAAAAGGGTCTTGTTCATGCTAGGTCTCCAGCACCCTGGACATGACAAGACACCAACTAGGTGTTTGCTGATTATGTTACTGAGATGGGCAATCATAGGTGAAGGGCAGACTGTAACAGAGCTAGGTATGATGCTCCAGTGTGTCCTGCAACCTCACAGAGCCAGAGCCTGATAACACAGAGTCGGAGCCTGATAACACAGCCGGAGCCTGATAACACGCAAAGAGTTCCACACAGACCAAGTTCCATGGCTGGCCCAAAGTACTCTAAACTTAAGGTTGGGCCACCCGGGCATGCTCTTTTCCTTCAAAGCTTTGCTTGTACTTATTTCTGTGCACAGTTGCCCTGAGTTCCCTGAGCTTCCTGAGGGCAAAAATGGTGACTCATTCGCCTCTGTCCCCCATGTCCTGATGCACCGAGCAAGTGTGATCAATAGTATATATAACCAGAAGCAGTTTTCCCAAATCTGGTGGTCTGTGTTAAGGTGGCGGATAAGTGCATTCATTTTCAGACTTACTACCTGCACCAACTTTGCGCCGGTGCAGGCTGGACTCCAGAGGATAGGCGCGAGGTCTGGGCCCCTGGCACTGTAGGCGGCCCCCCCTTCCTGGGGCATCGTTTCACTTCTCAGTACGGAGATTCGGAGAGGCGCCCCGGGGCTCAGATCTCACCCTTCCCTCTTCCTCCATTCTGCGCAGACCCTCCCCCGAGCAGTGTCCCCGCGAGGGCGGTGGCCTGACCTCCGCCCCTTCCAGGGCCCTGACTCCAGCGGCAGGTGCGGAGGCGCTGAGACTACCGGCCGAAAAGGCTCGGGTCTGCGCCGGTGCGGGGAGCCCTCAGGGGGCGAGCGGCTGGGACACCCCGCCGAGCTCGCAGGCCGCGCGCTAGCGTTCCCCTCACCCGGCCGCCCTCCCGGCAGCCTCACCTTCCCGGGCCTTGAGTAGCACCGTGTTCGCTACGATGTTCTCGAGCTCCATGGGCTGCGGCGCCGCCGGGCC
>NW_004567109.1:62996888-63013239 GCF_000260355.1 Condylura cristata | reverse complement strand
GCCATCCGGCGCCGGCCCGCCTCCCCGCCTTCTGTTTACTTTATTCAACCAATGACCGGTCGGACGCTCCCCGCGCCGTCTTCCCATTAGTCAGTCTCTTCATTATCCCCGCCCCTTGAGTCGGGATTTGCTCAAAGGAGCCGAGAGCGAGGGACTTAATACGTCATCTCTTCCCGGCTGGTCTGCGGGTGGGGCTAGCCCCAGGTTCGAATTTCTGGGCCTTCGTAGGACATAGAACTGCCAATTAGGGCCGAGCCCCCGCTGGGACGACGGAGGTGGGGCCTCTCGGTCACGCCTTGGAGGCCGGATGTTTGATTGGATGGGGAAAATGTCAATTATCCTCTGTAGTGCACGGTCATTGGCCTAGCAAAGGGGAGTGTGGCCGCGTCGTTCGGGCCCGCCTTCACTTTTCTGGGGTTTGTTGGGGGCGCCAAAGATATCCTGGGCCCCTGAGGAGTCCCTCCGACTTGCTTGGGTCGGGTGTCTGGCCGTATTTCCGTGGGTCGGTCCATCTTGGAACGCACGTATCGGAAACTGGAGAGACCCAGAGGAGGCTGGCGGCCTCCCCAGCAGTCCGGACGCTCGGGTCCGGCAGCCACAGGCGCCCCCGTCCCGCCCTCGCGGCCGGATGTTGTGATTTTTCTCCACCCACTCGGCCTCGCCCGCCCTCGGCCTCTGCTGCCTTATAAGGCAGCACTACTAATCCAAGACGTTGGTGTGAGCTCACACCCATTTTACAGGTGGGGAGCTGGGGGCCGGTGGCTCGGTCCCCGCCGGATGCTAGAGCGAGCATACGCTGAAATTTTACAGCCAATCAACACCTTCTGACCCAACAGCTATTTCACACACCAGGAAATCGAGGCTTGCCCAAACGCAGCGAGTAAGGCAGATTCAACCAGGTTTCTCTGAGCCCTATCCATACATTCATCCGAAAATACAGAACATTCGCTTTGTGCTTGGCACGGAGCCAGGTGCCGGGCAATATAGAGGTGTCAGCAGATAACCTGCTTACACTGAAGAGCTTTATAAGAGATAAATAAACAGAATGGTCTCAGGAAAACAAGTCCTATTAAGACAGGACAATGAGGGGGTAAGTATCAGTGTATGATATCTGAGCAGTTCCAGCCACACAAAAATCTGGAGGAACTGCGTTCCAAGCTGAGGCAACAGCCAAGTGCTGAGACTGATCTAGAACAGATTTGGTGCATTCATGGGACAAGCAGAAGGTGCATTTATATAAGTTCAGGGCCCATGGTCTGGGAGGACATGAAGGAACAAGAGCAGCTCTTGCATCACAAAAGGCTTTGTAGACCACAGCAAGTGAAATATGAAATCCTTGAAAGGATGATTTATACTTCAAAAAGGTAATTCTTGGCCCTCCCTGGTGGCGCAGCGGGTTAAAGCACTGCACAAAGAAGCTTAAGCCACTTCCACATGAGTTCGATCCCTGCCTGCCCCGGAGGTGACCACATGGCGAGGCAGACCTCTCCTGACCCACCCGCTGCTCCCCTCAGCAATGTACTTCGTAGATCTGCCTGTTCTGCTCCCCATTCTATCTCTGGTGAATCCTCTCACCCTCTGCATCTCTGGCTTGTACCCCAGTTCTGTACGAATAAATAAATAAATCTTTTTTTAAAAAAAAAAGGTAATTCTTGTTAGTGGACTTTAGGGAGCCAAGAGTTGAAGGTGAGAGTGCAGTTAGGAGGCTACATAATTCCAGGAAAGAGGAATGGGTGTTTGGATCAACAAGGTGATGGTGGTGGTGGTGGTGGGGGTTCTTGATGGCCTAGAGGTTAAGTCTCACCATTATCAGCACTGTGGCCTGGGTTTGAGTCCTGGCCAGCACATAAGATGCAGCTCCCCTTAACAGTGTTCCTCTCACCTCTGGCACCTCTGGCCTACACCCCAGTTCTTATGCACAATAAATAAATCTTTAAAAGAAAAGTGACAGTGGAGATGAATATAGGATACATTTGGGAGTAAAGAGAAGTACCTTGAAAGAGGGAAACTCAGTGGTCAGTAGAACAAGGGGCAGATACCTCATTTAATGGAAGCTTTGCATCTAAGCGTAGCCTGAGGGTGAATTGAGAATGTACAGACTTGGGTAGTTGGAGTGGGCGGGGAGATGTTAAAGCTGTGTAGAGGAAGGGCTGATGCTTCAACCCTGCAGGCAAAGCACTGGGATAGGTTTTTAGGGGCACATTAGGGTGAATATGGGAGCAAGGAATGAGACAGAAGGGCCTAGATCTGGGAGGCTGGCGGCCAAATAAGAAATCTGAAACTTCAATTTGAGGATAGTGGGGAGCTGTCAAGGGTGTTTAAAGCCAGGAAGTAGTGTGATTAGATTTGCTTACACAGGAGACTCTTGGCTAGGGATAGGGAGCTGAGGCTGAGAGACAGTGACTTACTTAGATTGACTTGCAGACACTATTTTGGTGCCCAGGACCTGACCATTCCTCCAGTATGTGAAGAAACCTGTGAAATGCAAAGATGGTCCTGCCTTCCACTAGAAAAAGCAAAGAACAAGAACAAGTTTTTCTTCAGGAATGCTGGTAGCTGGAGCATGTCTTCAGTGTCACCAATCAGGCCTTTGAATCCGCATCTAACACATTTCACACTCATTATGGAGGCAGTGGAAGGGGAGGGGTTGGGGGATTCAGCAAGCACCCAGAAGCTATCCAGTCACTTCCTCCTCCTAAGCTACCCAGAATTGGCTTCCTTGTTTGCAACCAAGCGTCCTGAGCAAGTCAGGCAGGAGTCATTTTAGGAAGAAGGGTGTAGACAAGAGGCTGGACTGAATGCTATGGTGAAACTGGGAAGAACAGGTGATTCATACAGGGTGAGGAAAGGAAGGTGCCATAGGCAACTCTCAGGTTCTGGCTCTTCAACCCATGGCTCACCTATAGCCAAAGTGATCTTTACTAGAGGGGAAATCTGCCATGCATTTCTAGGAATTTATCCTACAAACAAAGTCACCCTCAAACAAATAAAAGTTCAAGGTTATTCATTACAGCATTGTGAAAGGCATTGTCTTTCATAGAAACTTCATTAATTAAATTTGGTCCACTTTTATATAGAAATACTATGTGGCTATCTCTTCTAAAAAGTATGCAGGTGCTCTTCCTGTGCTAATATAAACAGTCTTCAAGATATATTGCTAAACTGGAAAAAAAAAAGTGCAGCGGGGAGTGTAAGTTTTCTTATTGTGCCTGTAAATAGGGTCAGGAGAGTAGTGTTAGGTTGTGCTGCAGTAACACATTTCAGTGATCTTAAAACAACAAAAAGTTTTTTCTCTAGTCCACTAAAGGTGAGCTGTCCTCAGGGACCAAGGACGATAGGGCCTTCCTTTCAGTTTTCACTTCTACGTAGTAGATAGTACAAGATGTGGTGAATCATACAGTTTGCACACAGAAGCAATGAAGCCACTGCTGCTCATGCTTCATTGGCTAAGACAAACTACATGTTCACATTTTACTTGAAAGAGATGGGGAGGTAGCACCACTGGTAAGGCAGCTTGTATTTTGTAAAGATGAGCAAAGTAAGCCACATACATATCACTTCACAGGCATTTCTGTGATGCAACCTTATCACCCCCACATCAAAGGATAGGGTCTCGTTTCCTTGACCTTGACTCTGGCCTGGGCTTCGTGACTCTCATTAGCAGCAGCACGTGGTAGAAGAGATGTGTAAGAAGGCTGAGGTTAGGTCAGAAAAGGTCCCATACTTGGTTGTTTTGTTTTTGTAGTACTTGCCTTCCAGAAAACTCTCTCAGATGTTCATGCAGAATCAGCAGTCAAACTCTGAGAAGCTCAGACTGAATGGAAAGGTCCCATGTAGGTGCTCTGGCTCATAGTCCCAGCAGACCCCAGCTTTCTGGTCTCCCACCTGAGCACCAGCCTCTTGAATGAAGAAGCCTCTGGATGACTGCAGCTCCCAGTCATTCAAATCAGCTGTACTCAGCTGTATCACCAGCTGAAACCTGGTATTGAGGCATAGAGCCACCTGCTGAATCTTGCCTGAATTCCTGATCCACAAAATCCATAAACATAATAATAATAAAATAGTTCTTGTCTCATGCCATTATATTGGGAGTGGTTTATTTTGCAGGAACAGATTCCTGAAATATGTCTGGAAGGAGAATAGAATTGGAAAAACTAGCAAGTACCACAAACAGATTTGTATATATGCTCATGGACTATCTCTGAGAGCACTAGCAAGAGGAATTAAGTAACTGGCTGGGGGTGAGGATGGGAAGAGGCTTTTCATGCTATAGACACCTTTAGACTCTTCATCTTGTACCATGTGACTTGTTTCTTATTTCTGAAATGGGCAACCTGATCTGGTCACTCCCTCAGCATCCTCCAGTGGCTTCCTGGGGTGGACAGGTCAAGGGTGACCCTACGAGCCCCTCTCCTGGTAATCACACCCTATTGCAGTCACCCCCACCCTTGAGCAGGACCTGGATCTGATGTTGTTACAGAACAACCCCAAAAGAAAGTGGGTGGCCTGGCTGTGAGTCCTCACTCACGTGCTTGAAGAAAACTCAGGACAATACCCAAGGGCAGGCACAGAGAAAAGTTAATAAAAAGGTTGTCTATTGATATAAGGGAAATGAAAAGAGAGAAACCATGCATGTGCACACACATATATACCCACAGACAGAGAAGACATAGAGAAAGAGAGAGGTGAATTGGTCAAACATCCTACTTGTAACACTGTCTGAGCTGGGACCCTGGGTCCATGTCAGAAGCAGGCAAAACCAACCCTGCAGACCCACATGCATTTGGCTTTCTATCAAGCACAGTTGCCGAATAATACCCTTAGTTCCCAGCAATCCCCACTTCAAGAAATCATGAGTCATGGCAGATTCGTGGTATGATGGGAGTTGTAATCTTCAGCACCTGGATCCCTTTGGCATGGGGGTGGGGTAGAGGCCATAAAACATTAGATTCAAGACATACTATTCCCCCTGAAATACCTCACTTTCTTTTTTAAGATTTATTTATTTATGCAAACAGAACTGGGGTACAAACCAGAGGTGCAGGGGGTGAGAGGATTCACCAGAGACAGTGGGGAGCAGAACAGGCAGAATGACTGAAATACACTGCTGAGTGGAGCAGTGGGTGGGCCAGGAGAGATTTGTCACGCCATGTGGATCACCTTCCTGGCCGGGAATCAAATTTGTGCTGCAGTAGTTTCATAGTACTGCTCTTTAACCCACTGCACCACCAGGCAATGCCCTATTGTTTTTTAAAATATTTATTTATTTATTCATACAGAAGTGGGGTACAGGCCAGAGGTGCAGGGGTGGTGATTCACCAGAGACAGAGTGGGGAGCAGTAAAAGCAGATTAGTGAAGTACACTGCTGAGGGGAGCAGCAGGTGAGACAGGAGATGTCTGCCATGCCATGTGGGTCACCTCCCTTGGCCAGGGATCGAACTCATGTTGAAGTGGCTGTGGCTAGCTTTGTGATGCTGTGTTTTAACTACTTGCGCCACCAGGGAGGGCTCCCAATACCTCACTTTGAATGAAAATACAGCAAAGTGTCACTGCCACGATTAGGGTATCTAAAAAACAGCAGCTTCCATGTTAGGTACTGTCTCTCATCCTCTCACTGCCTCACTCTGAGGGGAGCCAGTTGCCCCGCCTTGTCCTGTGGCAAGGGGACTGAGATCTTTGGCCAACAGTCTTGTGAGTGAACTTGGAAGTGAACCCTCTCTCAGTGAAATGACTGTAGCTCTATGAGACACTCTGATGCAGAGGCCCCCAGTTGAAGCCGCCCTTGCGCGGGATCCACCCACAGAAACTATGATACAAGAAATGTTAGCTGTTTAAGTTTCCTAATGTGGGGGCAGCTTTGTTATTTACTGTTAGTAGCAATGGATAACTAATACACTGCCAGGTAAACTTAAAAATAAGACACACTGTGGTAACCATTTCATAACCTATGTAAACCAAACCATCGCGTTATACACCTCTCACGTATACAGTGATGTGTGTTAATTATTTCTCAACAAAACTGGAAAAATAGCAAGTTCCAAACTCCTCCAACATTATCTCACATCTTTCTCCTTCTTGTCATACTGTGTAAAGCTCAGCCACACACTGACCCTCTTTTTGTGTCTACCTGGGTCACTAAAGGGACACTAGCCACTGTGGCTATTTAGATTAGTTAAAGTGAAAAAAAGAGAAAATTCAGTTTCTGAGTGACACTAACCACATTTCAAGAGTTCAGCAGCCACGTGTGATAGATGGTCACCATATTGAACAACACGGAAACTTTATCAAACAGCACTGGTCTGGAGGAGGAAGTGGCTTATGTTTGTGCAAAGGTTTCACAGAGACAGCTTTAATAGCTTACAGAAAAAATGGTGCCAGGAGCTAAGGAGGAATGAAGATAGTTGTTGGGGCTTCCCCTCCTGACTTGTCCTTAAACAGCAGTTCTGCAGCCTCTTGAATTCTGTGCATCAAGAATCTGCTAGAGGCCAGTGGGCTCCAAGTGTACCCAGGGACAAAGACCCCCACCCTAGCTGTTGACAGAACCAGGGGTGAGGAGATGGTGTCTTTCTGATCCAAAGCATCGGAGACAAGAGATCCAGGTGTGTGAGGAGAAATGGAGCATAAAAAATTGCTAAGAAGGGCAGTGAGTACACTTGGACATGTTTCTTTGTAAATGACTATAGGAACCAGACCACATGCCAGTCTATGCCCATTCCACAGCTCAACATGTCTATCAGACATTATGAGTAACCATCCCTCCCTAAAGAGGCGTTGTTCAGAGACATTAAGGTTCCAAGCGGTTGAACCCCTAACTAATGTCCAGGCCAAGCGGACATGATGGGGTCTGAAGTTTTCCTGATTCAAGTTCATTGCTGTTTTCTTCCCGTCTTTACTTCTAACTGGGGGAGGTTTGCAGGAAGGGTTTTATTTTGTTTTTTTGCTCTAGGAACTTCTTGGTAACTAAGTGTCAACTCTTGAATTAGTTAGGCCTTTTGGTTCCACTAACCTGGTTTAGCAAAATGGGGGAATTTATTGGTTCAAGTAACCAGTATCTTTGGATTCCAGATCTTAAATTTTGTCTTTCTCACATTCTGAAATGTGTTGTCTTTATTTTTAGGCAAGTTATTTTTTCTGAATGGAGCCAGAAGCTCCAAGCTCACTTCTACCAGTGTGGCAGCTTCTATGGACAGACAAAATCCTCTATACGATAATTCCAGCAAAAATCCTGAGGCTGCCTCTCAATGGTTTGATTTGGGTCAGTCACTGGGATCATAGAAAGGCAGTGTTCTGACTGGTCAGGTCTAGATCACATATACACACCCTCAGCTAAAGGGTGAAGTTAGTTTGATTTTATCTACCTAAGGTAATGAGTATTCGTTCTTGCCTAAAGAAATATTTGGTGTCATTATTAGAAAAAGAGAATGAATGCTACACAGAAGAGATTATTGGTGTCTGTCACAGGCTCTCAAATTTTATCCCACCACTGTTGACACCTTGAATTTTCTGGAAGCAAAAGTAAGAGGCAATGGGAAGGAAAGAGGGGTTTTGGGAAATATTTAGGCATTGCAATGAACAGAACTCTGTGGCTGACTAGACTTGCAGCAGAAGGGAGAGAGCTCTTGGCTGTAAGCAAAAGAAAATTACTCTAGCTACTTAGGCAAAAGGGAATTTACTTTATAGGAAGTCCCCCAGAGGCCCACAGTATCAACTGTAAGGAATAAACTTGGAAATAAGCAGGACTTAAGGACTAGTAGAAGACCAGGAAGCAAGGAATAGAACTGATACCGTGGTGGTACAGCCGCTGTCCACCCACTCTGTTTCCTTGTTGCAGTGTCCCAGTTCCTTTCCAGTGGTCACTTTATCTTATGTGCCTCTCACCTAGCTCCAGAATTGATTGATCTAATCCAGTCTCAGCAGAGATTGGTTTAGGGGTGTCAGGTGACCCAGTTCTGGCCAATCAGCCATGAAGGAGGACAACATCCACAGGGGATTTTTTTTCTTTTAGAAACATTTCCTTATTTCTAAAAAGGATGTCGTGCAAGGGAAGGTCCCTTTTCATCACTTGAATTTAGATGTGAATCCTAGAGCAGAAGCGGCAGACACAAAATGTGGCAGACATTTTGTGACCATGAAGGAGTTCGCCTGAGGATTTGCACACTAAAGAGCATAGAAAAGAAAGAGAAGGAAGAACTTGGGTTCATTCATTCATTTATGTATACATGTACACAAGAGCTGGGGTACAGGCCAGAGCTGTAGGGCAGTGTGAGGACTTCCCAGAGACAGAGTAGGGAGCAGAATATGGGGGCGGATTGACTGCTGAGGGGAGCAGCAGGCAAGACAGGAGAGGTCTGCTGCGCCTTGTGGGTCACTCCCTGGCCAGGGTGGAACTCGTGCTGCATTGGCTGCAGATAGGTGCATAGTGCTGAGACCCAACCCTTTGCACCACCAGGGAGACCCCAGAACATGGGTACTTGATGATATTGTTACACAACTGAAAGCACTGTCCCTGGAACCCCTTAACTCTAGATTTTTTGTGATGTGAAATGATGGATTTGAATTTTCTTTTTTTTTTTTCAAAGATTTATTTCTGCACACAGAACTGGGGTACAGGCCAGAGGCTCAGGGGTGGCGAGAGGGTTCACCAGAGACAGAGTGGGGAGCAGAACAGGCAGATCGACGAAGTACACTGCTGAGGGGAGCAGCGGGCGGGTCAGGAGAGGTCTGCCGCGCCATGTGGTCACCTCCGGGGCAGGCGGGAATCGAACTCATGGGGAAGTGGCTTTAGCTTCTTAGTGCTGTGCTTTAACCCGCTGCACCACCTGGGAGGGCTGGATTTGAATTTTCTTACTGCTTAATTGCTTAAGCTTGGTTTTTCAAAGGTATCCGAACTTATTATATCTAACAGGTTCAGGGCGCAAGGGGTACAATGCCAGACTACAACTCTTCTCCCCATTCTTGTTGTGACCTCTTCAGGATTCAGAATGCTGGGAGAGCATACTCACTGGCCAAATTTAGTTTCCTCTGGCAATATGGTAGGGAGGTGGTGATCTGGCCCACTAGCCTTCCATAGTAGGTGGCAGTCACTAAAAACTATCAGTTGAACATGCAGTAGAGAAGGGTCAACATCCAAATAGAAACTGGGGGACCAAAAGAAAGGGAAATAAACGTTGAGCATCCAATGTCCACCTTCAGTCCCAGTGAATGTCATGACTCATGTCACATTCCCTACAAAGCACCCTGTGCCTCCCCACCCCGCCCCCACCTCCTCACTGGCTCCTCCTCTGTCTCTGTAACTATGCCATTTACTCTGTCTGAAAGCCCTGTCCACCCTGTTCCACCTGCCAAAGCCCTGCTCATTGTGGAAACCTGTCAAAGGCCCTTTCCATTCAGATGGAGAGCTGGCTTCTCACCAGGAGGAAGGAGCCGAAGCGGGACTGGCCCTGGGCCACAGGCGCCTCGGGTGCAGCCAAGACCTGGCAAAAGCCTCTTCGTGTCCCAGAGTTCTGTTTTCGTTGTGGTCCTCCCATCATATCTTCTTTATTTCTCACAGCAAAATGTACTTCCATCAAATAAATCATCACAAATTATATGATTTTTCTATATAATAAAATGGGCTTACCTCACTAAAACAGCAACATAATAATTCCCAAAAACACTATTACAGCAAGATAATCACCTCTCAAACAAAACAGGGGATTTACATTTAAATTATTTCTGAAATAGGCTATCACCACTATGGCTCAACTAATAATAAGAACTGAAACATCAAAGTATAGAAACCCATATAAGGGCTTACAGAATTCTGAATACATGGGTAAATTCTTTCTGGGTGAATTTGCACACCGTACATGACTCAACATGGTCTTAATGGCTTGCACGTCAACATGTTACCTTTAAAGCAATCACTGAAAAGGTACCTGATCTCCTGCACGCCTCCTCTTGCTGTTTCTGCTCCAGGTAATCTTCCCAGCCCACCTCTCGTCAAGATGCACAGCGCTCTTTTCTGTCTTCATCTCCCACAGAAAACTATCAGTCAAGACTTCTGTGACTGGAAATGACCAAAGTCCACTCAAATTGCTTTTACTGATTCATGTAAATGAAAACTTTTGAGGGGACTTCTTATTTTAGGATCCAAATTTCCAGACTCATCAGAATCAATCCTCCTATATTTGTTAGCAAATATACTAAAACTTATGGCTTAAGACACTCTTAATGATCATTTCTCACAGTTTCTGAAGTTCAAGAATTCCAAAGCATTTTAGGGTTGTTCTGACTTGAAGTTTCAGGCCACATATCAGTCAGGGTGGCAGCAACCATTTCTGAGATGACTCATTCACATGTTGGTTGCTGGTAAGAGGTTTTCCTTTCTCCCCACAGGCCTGTGTGCTGTCCTGCTTGAATGTCCTCACAGCACGGCAGCTGCCTTCGCCCCGTGCAGGTGATCCAAGCAAGAAACCACAGCAAGACATGCAATGCCTTTTGTGACCTGAACTTGGAAGTCAAGCACCATCACTTCTGCTGTATTCTATTAGATACACAGAACTGCTGTGAATCAACATGGGAAGAGACAATAAAACACGTGAATTCCGGGGAGTGAGGCTCCCACAGCATCCTTCCATCTTTCCTTTCCCATTGTGTGGCCCCCTTCTCAGGCAGGTCCTTCCCAAGCAGTGGCAGAGATGGCCATCATTCTTAACAACCTCAATGGAAAGAAGGCATCCCTTCCCCCAAAGTTTTGGCAAAAGTCCCAAGGCTGACACTGATTGGCCAAAATGTATATGCCTGAGTTAAACCCCACAGGTCTATAGATACTATATTCTGATTGGCCAGACCTAGGCCACACATTCCCAGTTTTAGAACTGAATGTAGATTTGCCATCACTAGAGATACTCGTGGGAGGAAGTAATGAGGATTGATCCCCAATGGTGAAATTAGGGTGCTGTCACTATTGAAAACTGTTTGGAGGTTCCTAAACTGTTAAAAATGGAGCTTCCATAAGACCCAGCAATCCCACTCCTAGGCATCTACCCAAAAGACACAAAAACACTTATTCTCAAAGACACCTGCACCCTCATGTTTATGGCTGCTTTATTTACAATAGGAAAGAGATGGAATCAACCCAAATGCCCAAAAGTAGATGACTAGATTAAGAAGATGTAGTACATATACACAATGGAATATTACTCAGTGATCAAAAAGATAAACACATGCCTTTTACAGCAACATGGATGGAGCTGGAAGGGCTCATGCTTAGGGAAAGAAGCCAGAAAGATAAAGAAAATACTGATGGGTTTCACTCATAGCAGAAGCATAAAGGACATGAGGGGGGAAAAATAATGAACAACTATATTCAAGAGACATTTTGCGGGGGTGGAGTGGGGAATGGGATCAAAAATGGGGGGGAAAGGAAGTGCACAGGACTATGGTGATGGCACACGGGTGACTTGGTGATGGGAAATCCATGGGGATTACAACTGAGATGAAAAAATATATATACAAAATGATGTAAAAATAAACTATTATATTTTTAAAAAGATGTGGTACTTATGCTCAATGGAATATTACTCAGTGATCAAAAAGATAAACACATGCCTTTTGCAGCAACATGGGTGGAGCTGGAAGGGATCATGCTTAGGGAAATAAACCAGAAAGAAAAAGAAAAATACTGGATGGTTTCACTCATAGCAGAAGCATAAAGGACCTGGGGGGGGAATAATGAACAACTATATTCAAGAGACATTTTGTGGGGGTGGAGTGAGGAATGGGATCAAAAATGGGGGCAGGGATAAGTGCACGGGACTATGGTGATGGCACAAGGGTGAACTGGTGATGGGAAGCCCATGGGGATTACAACTGAGATGGAAAAAGCCACAAAATGACGTAAAAATAAACTATTGTATTATTTTTTTAAAAATCAGGGTATTGTGGCCCTCCCAGGTGGTGCAGCGGGTTAAAGCACAGCACTAAGAAGCTAAAGCCACTTCCCCATGAGTTCGATTCCCGCCTGCCCCGGAGGTGACCACATGGCGCGGCAGACCTCTCCTGACCCGCCCGCTGCTCCCCTCAGCAGTGTACTTTGATCATCTGCCTGTTCTGCTTCCCCTCTGTCTCTGGTGAATCCTCTCACCTTCCGCATCTCTGGCCTGTACCCCAGTTCTGTACGAATAAATAAATAAATCTTAAAAAAAAAAATCAGGGTATTGTTACTAACCAAGGTATTAGGCAGGAAAAACAAAACAAGTCCATCTTGTCTCCCTCACTGGTATGCCAACTGCATATTGTATTACCCCATGAGATCATTTGCTTTCTTTTCTCACTTTATGTGGTAGGTAGAAATCTAAGATGGCCCCTGAGGTCTCACCCACCAGTATATGCATACTTTCTCCCAGCTGTTCAACCAAACTCTAATCTATACTTCAGTGAAAGAATGCTGTGATATAATTAAGGTCCCAAATCCATTGACTTTATAATAGGGAGATGATTGGTGGTGGGCCTTACCTAATCAGGTGAGCTCTTAAAAATGATGGGGCTCTTCCTGGCAAAGGAGAGGAGAACACAATGTGGGGGAGAATGGACCTATTTGATAACCAATAGAGACAGGGACCTCAGTCCTACAAATGCTGAGAACTGAATTCTGCCATGAACTTGTGAGTAGATTTTACCCCAGGGCCTCTAGAGAACTCAGCCTTGATCTCAGTTTTGTGAAACCCCAAGCATAGAAAACCCAGTCATGCAGGACCACACTTACAACCTACAGATTTATGAACTAATAATGGGGAACTGCTTTAAGCTGCAATAATTTTTAAGCAGTAATAAAAAACGAGTACACTACCCCCAGGATTCTAAGATCTCAAAGTAGGGAGATTCTCCAGGATCACTTTAACCTCCTCATTCCCAAAGAACCCTTAAAATAAGAGGGTTCCTTTTACCTGCTTCCAGCTCCTTTATCTAGAAATGAGATGGGGTGAGGGAATCCTGTTCTTCATCATTCCACCCCTATCTTCCAAACCCCAGCTCTCCTGCTTTAGGGGGCCTGCCAAGGAAGCTGTTTTGCCTGGCTTTCTACAACTAGCCTGTGCCCCACCAGGCTCAGGAGGGCAGCCTGCCCAGTCTCTGTTCCCCTGGCCTTAGGGACCTTTGACCAACTCAATTGATCTGGACTCTTTAGCAGGCGCCTGGACCAACGGACCGACGCCATGAAGGATCTGCTTTTCCTGGGGTTCCTGCTGGTGAATCTGGATTCAGCGCTGCTGGTGAGGACAGTGGGAAACAGAGGCTTGTGCCGGATGGTGCTGGGGGCCTTAACACAACCTTGGCCTTTGGCTATGAGCTGTGGGTCCAGGGACCTAGAAAGTCTGTTTGCAAAGTGAGGCCAGTCCACAAGGCTCAGGCAGCAGGGTAAGGTTGCAAGTGCTGGTGGCTATGAGACATAGCCTATGATTATGGGAGAGACAATGGGAGGAGGAAGATTGTGTTCTGGTTTTATGAGGAAGTCTCTGCTCTTTGGGCCTGTGAGAAGAACTGGGAACTTCTATGGGATCAGGGGCTGGTTATGACTTTCTGAACAAATTGCCTGTGTTCTCTTGCCCTCCCCCCCCTTGTAGTCTCGATCTTGGCGAGCCCACAGGGAGCATAAGCAGGTAGCGGGTGAGCCCACAGTGGGTAAGTAGCCTGACTGCCTCCTAAGATACCCTTGGCAAGTGGCTCTGGCTGGGGCCGGCAAATGGTTGATCCCACCCCTTTGACCTCAGCAGGGGACATATGCTGGGCTTTTCACTGCTCTGCTAATGTGTATGACTGAGCATGAAGGCACCTGGAGTATTGGTTTGGGGGTTACAAATAAATGATAGCAAGAAGCAGATTTACAAATACAGAAGCTATAAATGATGGTCAATTGTCTTATTTTAAAAAATAGTGAGAATAGTCCATTTTTACGGTAAGAACGTTAGGAATTACAGAAATGCAAATAAAGAAAGAAATCTGCTACAATCTACTTTCTTCCAAACACCACTTATAAATTTTGAAGACTGTCCCTTCTTTTTGATGTGATAGGACCAGACTGACACATTACTTATAACTTACTCTTCATCCTTTTTTTTTATTTTAAAGTTTATTTTATTTATTTATTTATTTATTTAATAAAATTTTTTATTTTTACATCATTTTGTACATTTTTTTTCCATCTCAATTGTAATCCCCGCAGGTTTCCCATCACCAAGTCACCCATGTGCCATCACCATAATCCCGTGCACTTCCCTCCGCACCCCCCCGTTTTTGATCCCATTCCCCACTCCACTCCTGCAAAATGTCTCTGGTATATGGCTGTTCATTATTCTTGTTATTTTCTCACCTGGTCCATTATACTCCTGCTATGAATGAAACATCCGGTATTTTTCTTTCTCTTTCTGGCTTATCTCACTAAGCATGATCTTTTCCAGCTCCATCCAAGTTGCTGCAAAAGACATGTGTTTCTCTTTTTTGGTTGCTGAGTAATATTCCATTGTATATATGTACCACATCTTTTTTATCCAGTCATCTACTTTTGGGCATTTGGGCTGCTTCCATGTTTTTGTAATTGTAAATAAAGCAGCCATAAACATGGGGGTGCAGGTGTCTTTGAGAATCAGTGTTTTTGTATTTTTTGGGTAGATACCTAGGAGTGGGATTGCTGGGTCGTAGGGAAGCTCCATGTTTAGCAGTTTGAGGAAACTCCAAACAGTTTTCCATAGTGGTTGTACTAGTTTGCATTCCCACCAGCAGTGTCGGAGAGTTCCTTTTTCTCCACATCCTCACCAACATTTGTTGTTGCTAGTTGTTTGAAGATGTGCCATTCTCACTGGGGTGAGGTGGTATCTCATTGTGGTTTTAATTTGCATCTCCCTTATTACGAGTGATGTTGAACATTTTTTCATATGTTTGTTGGACATCTGCATTTCCTCTTTGGAGAAGTGTCTTTTTATTTATTTGTGTATAAAGAACTGGGGTACAGGCCCGAGACTCAGGGGCGGCAAGAGGCTTCACCAGAGACAGAGTGGGGAGCAGAACAGGCAGACTGATGAAGTACACTGCTGAGGGGAGCAGCGAGCGGGTCAGGAGAGGTTTGCTGCACCATGTGGTCACCTCCGGGGCGACAGGAATTGAACTCTTGCTGAAGTGGCTTTAGCTTCTTAGTGCTGTGCTTTAACCAGCTGAGCCACCAGGGAGGGCCCCAGAACCCAAGCTCTTAAGCAAACACTGATTTGAAAACACAAAGACATTTTGAGGGTCCATCCTTCTTCCATCCAGACTCTGAGGGGTGGTACCTGGGCAGTGGGTGCTGGGAAAGTCACCAGAGAGTGTGTTATCCCTGCAGTTCTCACCGTTACTGGGGAACCCTGCCACTTCCCCTTCCAGTATCACCGGCAGCTGTACCACAAATGCATCCACAGGGGCCGGCGGGGGTCCCGGCCCTGGTAAGTCTACCTAGAAGGAGTGAAAGGAGGAACCGTGTGAAGATGGTCTCTTTCTATCCTTCTGCCCAAGGAACCCTGCTTGGAAGGGGTAGGGGAAGACAAGGGAGGATGGGTTAATACCTGGGCAGAAAAAGAAGGCCTCATCTCTCTACAGGTGTGCAATCACCCCCAACTTCGAGCAGGATCAGCGATGGGCATACTGCTTGGAGCCCTCGCACGTGAAAGGTGTCACACATTGCCCTTTGGGGTGGCCCAGGGCTGTCCCCCCTAGCCCTCCCACCACCCCACATCCTGTTAATCTCATGAGTATTATCAAACCACACACCCAAGATTCATCTGGCCCCTTGCTCTCCAGGGGGAGGAATTCTGGGAGGGGTAGCTCCATTTTGCAGGTGGGTAAACTTGGAAACCCTGGATACCAAGGTTCAGGTAGGGTCCTGGTACCATCTGTCTGACTAAGGTTCCCCAATCTTTCTTTCCACTGTGTCCATCTCTCAGATCATTGCAGCAAAAACAGCCCTTGCCAAAACGGAGGGACCTGTGTGAACATGCCAGGTGGCCCACACTGCATCTGTCCAGAAAGCTTCACCGGCAAGCACTGCGAGAGAAGTGAGGCGATAATGAGGGCTCCCGGCAAGGGGCGCTAGGGAACAGAGGCAGCCCTGGATCTACTGAAAAGGTCGCTTTGCACAATCCCAGTCGCCTGATACCACAGCTCCCTTTACCTAACCCCCAATCCCCTTTGTCCCCAGAGAAATGTTTTGAGCCTCAGCTTCTCAAGTTCTTCCAGGAGAAGGAAGTATGGCACAGAGTGGAGGCAGCAGGTGTGGTTAAGTGTCAGTGCAAGGGCCGCGGTGCCCACTGCAAGTCACTGCTCAGCCAGGGTGAGTGGAGGGGA
>NW_004567109.1:62930641-62995466 GCF_000260355.1 Condylura cristata | reverse complement strand
CCCTCCTTTTCGCCCCCTCCCCCACACCTTCCCCCCTTCTTTCCCTGCACCCCTCAGCAGGAAGCTGAGGAACCGGGAGGGGAGCTCCTTCCGGACATCCGAAAGGCTTCCTCTTCGACACCACAGGCCAGAGCCGGAGGAGCTGAAGGTGGTACTCGGCCAGGACCGCCATAACCAGAGCTGTGAGCAGTGCCAGACATTGGCCGTGCATGCCTACTACCTGCACGAGGCCTTTTCACCTACTACCTACCAGCATGACGTGGGTGTGTAGATGTCCCTACGGGGACAAGGGAAAGTGTAGGGAGAGAGCTCAGAATCCCAGAGCTGGGGTCTGGTTCTCATTCTGCTCCTCACCTGGGTTAGCACTGCTGCGCCTGCAGGAGAGAGCTGATGGCAACTGCGCGCTCCTGTCGCCCTACATCCAACCTGTGTGCCTGCCAAGTGGTGCCTCCCACCCCACTGAAACTGGGAATATGCTCTGCGAGGTTGCCGGCTGGGGTCACCAGTTTGAGGGTAGGCAGAATGACCAGGGGTAGGTTGGGACCTCTGGCTACCAAGGTATTCAAGAAACCTACAGCTTTAGCGTCACCATGGACAGGTGGTGTGGATCTTGCTGAGTTGTGAAAATGCAGAGTCCTTGTCTCTGCCGCCTATTTTTCCTAGGAACTGGAAGGTCCTGAAATCTCCTTAAGGGTAAAGGGAGAATCACAATTTCTGTTGGGAGACTAGGCTACAAGATACTGGCCCCAGGTTGAGAAGTGGGTAGGTTAGTTGGGGAGCAAGGTTGTTTGAATTGAATGAGTGGACATGGGGTCCCAAAACAGTCCTGCTTCCACTGGGTGCTTTCAAATTCTGGCTCCTCTCTGGCCTCAGTTTCCTTGTCCATTAATGGTGCTAACCACAAATCCGTCCCTCTCCAGCTTGCTGCAAGGGAGACAAGAGATTAGGTGGTTTTGGAAGAACCTGGTGTAGCCAGGTCCATCACCTGGGTAGCAAGCTGTCTGCAGGGAGCCAAGATGCCACTTTCCATTCACAGGGGCACAGGAATATTCCACCTTCCTGCAGGAGGCTCAGGTGCCACTCCTCTCTCAGGAGCTCTGCTCCGCCCCGCACGTGCATGGATCTTCCTTTGTCCCTGGCATGCTCTGCGCTGGCTTCCTGGAGGGCGGGACTGATGCATGCCAGGTGAGCCCATGGGCCCTCTTATACTCCCTGTGTCAAGTGTAGATTCCAGGCCAAGGATGCTGAGCTGTGTGTTCCTAACCCAGGGTGATTCCGGAGGTCCGCTGGTGTGTGAGGAGGAGGACACAGGGCACAAGCTTATCCTGCGAGGTGTTGTCAGCTGGGGCTCAGGTTGTGGTGACCACCATAAACCTGGTGTCTACACTGATGTGTCCAATTACCTAGACTGGATCCAGCAGCACACCACCTCCTGACTTCCCAGGGACTTCTCTTTTCCCACTGTGTGACTCTGGAGTGGGAGGGTGGCTGGGGCATGATTGCAGAAGGCAAGGATGGGGTTCCCTCTTCCCCTACTCCCTAGTGCTGCTAGCCTAGTGCCAGGCACCATGTAGGTACTCAATAAAGAGCTTTGAAAATGCTTGGAAAGCCTGGCTCTTCTGAGGTGCCCTCCTGCTTACATATGTCAAGATATTAAACTGAACAATTCCACACCTCTTAGAGAACAGACTCTGTTAAGATCTTTTGTAAGACTTATGTCCAGCTGAACCCTACTGTGTACAAGCCCTGTACAAGTATTATTCCTCCCAAGAAACATACTAAAAGGTTTAAAGTTTCTAGAGCAGCAGTTCTCAATTTCGACTGTTCATTGGAATCACCAAGGGATTTTGAGACTACACCCAAGATCCAACCTCAGACCAACTAAGTCAATGTCTCAATGGTTGAGGTGTGGGTAGAAGTTTGTTCTAAAAACTCCCCAGATGATCCCAGGTGCAGCTGAAGTTGAGAACCACAATTAGAAACACTTAACAGTAAAACAGTGTGTACCCTCCCATAACCCCCAGGACACTGCATCTCATGCTCCAAACTGAGAACCATGGTCTGGAGGTGGACTGGTTACCAAACTGAGGGGTCCTATGGCCACCCTTGCCATCTTTTTGTTTTTAAATCCATGTGTACTGTGCTCGCTGGGCCATTCAAGTTGGTTTTACAAGGCTTATTCTGACCTGTGCGAGTCCCTCGCTCAGAATAACTAGAACATTACCAGGCTTAAGAGGCAAAACAATTTCCTATCCCACACCCTATCCATTGTTCAGCGCAGGCAGCGGCTCTGTGACATCACGGTACCGCAACGTCATAACCCCACCCCCTTGTGGCTTTGTGCTCTAAGCACACAAGCCCAGTGGAACATTCTTCGTAAGTGCAAGGCGAGGGACGCACTCAGAGCCGGAATGGGAGACTGGAAAAGTTACATCAGTGCAGTGCTGCGGGACCAGCGCATCGACGACGTGGCCATCGTGGGCCACTCAGACAACCGCTGCGTGTGGGCTTCGCGGCCCGGAGGCCTGCTAGCGGCCATCTCCCCGCAGGAGGTGGGTGTTCTCACAGGGCCAGACCGGCGCACCTTCCTGCAGGCGGGTCTGAGCGTGTCTGGCCGCCGCTGCTGCGTCATCCGCGACCACCTGCTGGCGGAGGGTGATGGAGTGCTGGACGCACGCACCAAAGGCCTGGACGGGCGCGCCCTCTGCGTGGGCCACACGCCGCGCGCGCTCCTTGTGCTCCTGGGCCGCCGGGGTGTGCACGGGGGCATCCTCAACAAAACCGTGCACGAGTTAATCCACGGGCTCCGCGCCCAGGGTACCTAGTGGGATAGCCAAATGGCCCACGAGGCACGGTGCTGGAATAAATCCTGACCTGGGCTCGGCCCATTCAGCCTCCATTTGCCCAGTGGGAGTAGCATGAGGAAACCAGTTTCCTGGGAAAATTCCTGCTGAAGGGTTAATTGGTGGATCTGATACTTTGAGTAGTAGTTTCCAGCCTCCTGTGTTCTAGATCTGGCCTCTTGTCCTGCCCTGATTCTCCAGGCCAGAGGCAGGGTGCTTTGGCCCATTCCCCAGGCCCTGCAACTGAGGAAGAATCCCAAAGCGTGACCTTAAACACTCCAGCTCAGGCCTTTGCAACCTTTCCATAGCTCTGTACAGAACAAACTGCCTCCTTCCACACTCCTCCCACACCCCACTCTTGGCTAGAAGTCAGTGTACTTCTCACCTCCTCCCCTAGGCACCAGTCAGCATTAACAAGGGTGGCAAGTGGATGACAGGGTGAATTGGTACTTGGAAAGCAGCTCTGGGGCCATCAGGTCTGCATCTCCTCCCTATCTATCTCAAAATGGGGGTCACGTCCAGGAGCACCACAATGGGTCTGGGGCCTACATCTTGCCACTGCCCAATGGGCCCAAAAGCCCCACAACAGTGTACCTGGGCTAGAGGGAGGAACTTCGGCACCTCCTATCCCTTGACCTAGCTCAGCTCCAAAAGCCCTGTGCAAAAGAGCAGTTGAATTCTGGGATTGAGTACGTGTGTGTATCAAATGATGTTTGGTTTATTGACCAAAGGTAGAAAACAAAGACAGAAAGGAGGGTGACTGGTTCCATTCTTTCCCATGCAGAGGGGCCTGTTTGCCCATCTCTACCCTCCTTGCCCCTCCCCTGTGATCCTGCTAAGCCATGACCCATCACTTGTTTCTGAAGAACAGATCTCGTTCCAGAAATCATGAGAGAGGGAGGGGGCCTGGTGGGTGAGTCCAGAGGTGGGTAAAGACCAGTGGTCAGCCTGGTGGGACTGGGAATCAAAGTGCAGCAAGCCCCTCTCATACGTGCTTTAGGGCTGACCGTAGCCCCAGGGCTGTGGGTTGTCTTTCAGGGAGTTTGAATCTTGGGCTGGACTTATTAATGCCATAGAGATCATGGGAATGACTGCAGGCTAACTCCAGGGCAGCGCATGCTGCTATTGCTGTGAATTTGGGAGGGGGTAGTGGTGCTGAACTCTGAGGCTTGGTCTCTCCTTGCCCCAGAGAGAAAGCAAACAGACTAGCAAATGCATAATGACATTTTAATTTTTTTTCCATGAGGCAGTGTTGGGGAGGAGGTTGCAGTGGTGGTGCAGTAAACCTGAGTGAGGGGATGGAGAATGGAGGAAGGTAGTGGGAAAGTGTGGGAGTTCAGCCAGTGACTCAAGCACCCACATCTATACACCAGCAAACAGTGCAAGTCACATGCTCAGCCCCACCCTTATTCCTGCTCAGCCCAGCTGGAGGTGTGTGTACACAGGGAAAGCCCAGGTCTGCAGATATGCATGCAGAGGACTAGAGATCATACCCAGGTATCCTGAAGCCTGGACTTAGCCCCCACAGGGGCATGAGCACATCTCTGCCACCTGACACAGACTCACCCAAACATGCCACAAGTGCGCACGTGTGGACTGTCAGTCACAGGAGAGCGCTGAGCACTTGCACAAGGGCAGAGTGCATGGACACACCTCTGACTTGCTGCCCTGGGCACTAGAACCCAGCTGGCAGTCTGGGCTGCACCCTACAGGCGGGTGGCATTGTGGCGAGCAGGCAGTGCCAGGCGGGGGGAAGGTGTGGCGGGAGGCAGCTCCTCCAGGAAGACCCTTGCGGGCAGTGGGGGTGAGCGGGGCTCAGGCCGGGCACAGCACAGGGTGGCCTGGGTGATGAGGCGGTCCAGCGGCTTCAGGGAGTGCATCCAGTGGGGCAGGAAGTCCCATGTTTGCAGCCACTTGGGCAGGCGCCCAGGGCTGCGACTCTGCAGGAGGCTTACAAGAGCCACAAAGGCCAACAGGGCCCCGAAGGGTGTGCCCACGCCTACCATGGCCTGCCAGCCTGCCATGGAGATGCCAAACACCAGTGAGGGCAGCAGCAGGAAGCACAGGAGGAGGTAGAGGACGGCGAACCAGCGGTACTTAGCTGTGCGTTTACCCAGCGCCTTGGCCATGCGGATGGGCAGGCGTGTGCAGGGCACCGGGTACCACAGCAGGATACCCGAGATGTTGAAGAAGAAGTGGCAGAGGGCAATCTGCAGGGGAGAGGGTGGAGGACTGGGGTGGTCGGGGGCCCCAGCGCTTTGTCAGGGCAGTGGGGACAGTTAGTAGGGCCTGGCCTGGCCTGGGTGTCAGGAAAGCCACTTCCTGCGGCTGATGTAGCCCCAGTAAGATATTGTAAGAGTTGTGGACCAGTTGGGAAATAAACTCCACTTCCCCCCACTCATCCCTCTCTCAGAAATTCCCCAGAAGATCCACCCCAAATCCAAGAGCTCAAGTCTTCCTCTTCGTGCCCGCTCTGCAACCCCAGCCTCCTGATTGGCCAGTGCCCTGTTCCAGCTCCTCGGCTGTCAGTTACGCTCTTGCTTCTCCAACAGCCATCGCTGCCTTCGTGGTCCCCAGACCAGGCCAGGCCCCGTCTTATAGACCCCCCTTCCTCAGAATGCAAGTCCTACTTGCTCTCTATTGGTGTGATTATGTTAGATGCCAAGGTCTTGAGGATGGCAAATGGGCAGCCCCTGGTGGGCAGTCACACTGAGCACCCTTGGGCAACACAGGTTTGAACTACACGGTCCACTTACACTCGGAAACTTCTTTTCTGTGGGGATCTGCAGTGAAAGATTCAAACAGCCCCTGATGCTGGCTGGTTGAATCCACAGATGCAGAACTTGCAGACACGGAGGCTGCGGCATGCCGGGCTCTGGTAACAGAGGCTCCTGACGCCAACCTCCCACAGGTCCCAAGGGAGGACTGTACTCAAGTTCGGGGCAAGTCACAGTTATGTGAATGTTCACTGTGCTGGGTTGGTGCCCCCAACGCTTGCATTGTTCAGGGTCCCACTGTACTTATTACCCACTATGCCCCCCCTGACCTGGTCCCATGTCCCAGCCCCGCTCTGTCCTCCCTCTGCCAAAGTTACTCCTAAGCTCACCTGGAAGGCACTGGGCAGCTTCTCCCTGGGGCTGGCCAGTGCTGCTAGGATGGCCGTGGTGGTGGTGCCGATGTTGGAGCCCAGTGTGAGGGGGTAGGCACGCTCGATGCTGATCACACCCAGGCCTGGGGGTGCAGAGAGGATGGGTATGGTCCCCCCCCTGCCTGTTTCAGTCTTTTCCCAGCCCGACCCCAGCCCCCAGGCCTCTGCCAGCGCGCTCACCAATGAGTGGGGTGATGGCCGAGGTGAACACAGAACTGCTCTGGACGACGAAGGTCATGCCGGCACCCACCATCATGGCAAAGTAGCCTGTGACCCAGGTGAAGGGAGTGGGGAAGTCTGCAAGGAAAGGCCAACCAGGCCGGGTCAGTGCTGAGCGAGAGCAGGGCCCTCCTCGGGGAGGAGAGGTGGGTGCCAGTTTCTGCTCTCACCTTTAGGCCCTTCTCAGCTTGGCTCCATCACACATTTTGTTTCCTCTGCCAGGAAGATTCTTCTCACTCCCACATGTTCCCCTCAGCACTCAGAACACACACCACTGTTGCTGAAAACCCACTGGCACTCCGGCCCCGGCACACTGCTGCTCCCTCCCACAGCTCCCGCAGATGCACGGATGCCCCTTATCCTAGTGTCTGGTGAGGTCGGTGCAAGGTAGGACCCCAAAAGCAGAAAATGAAGCTTAAACTGAAGATCAGATGGTGTCTCTCCACTGCCCCACACCCTCCAAACGTCCCCATTACCCACCCTGCCTGTGGGGCCCCCAGTTGGCTTTCATCCCCCCCACCCCCCACGTCGCCCACTGAATTCCCACGCACTGCTGTCACCTCCTGTGCCACAAACTTGCCCAGCCCGTTCCTGCCTCGGAGGCTTTGCTCTGCTGTTCCTTCTGAATCCTCTCAGCCACATCTTAATGACCCCTCTGGTAGGCCTCTGCTTGAATGTCCCAGAGGCCTCTGCTCATTCACCACAGTCAGGCATCTGCTTCCAAACTATGACATTCTCAGTGTTGTTTTCTGGGGCTGCCTCTCTGAATTTATCCCTGCACCTGTTTATTGGCCAATACCTGTCCCATCTCCTCAACCTACCCCCAGGCTGTGAGCCCCCTTGAGGGCAGGATCCATCTCTGCTCCCCACCTCTGTCTCCCTGGCACTACTTAGAAACTGGCACCCGGTAGAGGATTAAGGGCTAGGGGCTGATTGAATCAAGCATGGCCTCTGAGAATCTCTTCAGCCACCTGCTAGAATGGAGCCACGGCCAGAGGTAGCCACAGGTAACCAGCACTGGGGACACTGAGGCTCAGAGCTGGCCAGGCTTTACCCATATCATATAGCAAGGCAATATAAGACTGAAGAATTGGAGGGGACCCCCCCTCTGTTCCAGGCTCACCTGTGTTGATAACCTTCTGGATGACCTTGGCCACCTGGCCCTTGAGCAGAGAGTTAAGCATCTTGACCAGAAGAATGAGACAGGTGCATAACAGCACCAGGGATCCCGCCAGCAGGATAAGCCCCACAGCCAGGTCAGGCAGCCTCGTGTCCACAAAGATGTGGTTGCCTGCAGTAGGAAAATGGGGGAATGAGCTCCCAGCCCCTCACTTTGCCTCTTCTTTGTACTCAGAACCTCAAAGTCCTTCGCCCTCTACAGTAGGCCTCACCCAAGCCCAGGGGCTGGGCTAGCTGGCCTCTGTCCTCCTGGAGTTAGAAGTGGCCATGGGTGGGGGTGAGGAGTCGCGGGCACAGGCCTGCCAGGCTCTGCCCCTGCCATGCTGGACACCGCCCATGCTGCAGGCACTCACATTTCTCCATGGTGGCATTTCTGAGGGTCTGGCTGGTATTGGCCTCCGCCCTGGGCATGTGGATAGGAGCCTACATGAAGAGGAGGTAACTTTGAGAATTTAGGAAATTCTAAATGGGGACTAGTTGGCGTGAGGGTGAAATGGGGGTGGAGGAGATAGAGCTGGGCCTCCTGACATTATGCCCTTGGATGCCCCTTTCAAACCTGTTTCCTCCCCTGAAGACATGGGGTAAAATACCTGCCACCCAGAGCCCAACAGTCTGCCCATGGCTCACTTGCTCTGGCGCGTCTGAGGCAAAAGTGGCTCTCTGTTCTGATTTTCTTCAACCTCATTTGCCTGGACGCCACTGACCATGACCTCTTTACCTGACACTGTCCCTCCACCATGGCCAATCCTACATCTCTGGCATCCTTGTCCTATCTTCTCCTCTAAGGAGTGGGTGGGGGGAGCACAGTGGGACAGGGGATCGAGGCCCCACATATCCTCAGTGAAAGAGGTCATTGAAGGGGGGCTCCTTGGGGAAACCCCCCTCCCCATGTCTTCAGGGGAGGAAACAGGTTTGAAAGGGGCATCCAAGGGCATAATGTCAGAGACCCCAAGGCCGGGCCAACAAACATCCAGAGGCTTGGGCTGAGTGGGGTGTGTGCTGCCACTCCACTCCTGGCCACCGTCACCGCCCAGGCGCATGATCCAGTAGGGCCAAATAGCCCAGCTCTTCAAGAGGAGCCAGGACACTGGAGTTTCATTCACACTCTCCACCTGTAAAGGTCAGCCACCCCTTGACACCACACTCTGCAGTCGCTGCAGGCCAGTGGGCTGGGGCTCTGCTCACGTAGGGCCTCCCTGGGCTGCGGAGTATCTTCTCCCCAGGGCTATGTAGGGTGCTTTATCTTTCTCTTGGGACCCAGAAGCCACAAAGCAGGGGAAGGAGAATTGGGCTGGGCTTCACGGGGAATAAGCCACCCCACAGAGGAGGAATGGAGCCCTGGTGGGGCAGGTCCTGCAAGTGGCCCACTGAAGATATGGGGGTAAAATACCTGCGAAATGCTGGGCCTTCAACTTGTCCCTGTTCATTGCATGCTGCCTCTTCTGAAAACTGATTTGGACCCTGGTACCATTCTCTGGGGTGCTCTGCACCCCATGTCCTCTGATCTCGAGAGTACTGGCCTTCAATGTCACAGACTCTTGCAGTTTTATTTTAAACTATGTGTCATGAATAACATGTCTGCCAGAGATGAGTCCTCCCAGTGGCACCTGGCTTTCAGCTGGGTTTTTTCTCTAGTGGCAGACGCATCTTTGACTGGAGCAAGACCTGTGTTACCAACTGTACATACCAGGGCTCTGGGGGCCCCCTCAAACTCTGGCCAGAATGACAGGTTGAGGAACTAGGGGAAAATAGGCCCTGGTGGGCTAGACATGATATAGGAAAGGGGGAAAGACAGGTGTTTGCAGCTGGCCATCTAAGTTCAAATCCTGCTGCTTATACCTACTACCTTGAGCTCCCACACCGAGAGGCTATCCCCTGAGGCTGTCTTCTCTAAGGCTGGACAGTCAATGAGCTGTTAGGAAAGGTCACAGGAGAAAATGGGGATGAAGTGTTCCCAGTAGGACTCAGCACATGACAAGCCTTCAGGAAACAGGCTTTGAAGGCATATGGTTTAGCATCTCCCCTCTCCAGGCCCATCCAGAATTCAGGGGCAGATGTGATTGATTTTCTAGTTTCAGGATCAACAATGCTTACAGACATGCCTGAGGGTCCCGGCGCAGTGAGAAAGCGGCTTGGTGGATCTTAGGGTTTCCCAGCTTAGAGCCCTGGGGGGCACATGACTCCCCTGAAATGAGTGGATGCCTGACAAGTCATTGTGTCACTGACCTACCCTGGGCTGGATCCATGGACTCTGAGCCCCTGGGGAGTTTGGAGGACAGGAACTTTCCTGTGGTCCTACTCAGTGCAGGCAGTGTAGGGACAGCGAGAGGCTGAGGGCTGAGACTTCTGGGGTTTCTGAACCTCCTTGTCTGGAGTTTTGGGGTCCTAACTGAGCTCACAAAGGGAGACCTCAAAGTGCATGAGAGGGGTGCAAAGGCAGGGCACAGAGAGGCTAGACATCAGAGCCAGACTGAGTGAGTGTGTGTGTATGTTTGTAAGGGGCATGGCAGAGCAAAAGAGCATGCTCTGGGGTTTTCTTGCTGGACAGAAGGAAAAGGTTGACTCTCCAACCTGGATAAAGAGCTGGGTTGGAACTTCCTGGTGGCACAGGGGTTAAAGTCTCAGTGCTATCAAGCTATCAGCCACTAGGAGTTTGATCCCTGGCCAGGGAGCTGACTCACATGGTGTGGCAGACCTCTCCTGACCTGCCCGCTGCTCTCCTCAGCAATGTGTTTCAGTCAATCTGCCTGTTCTGCTCCCCGCTCTGTCTCTGGTGAATCTTCTTACTCCCGACTTCACCTCTGGCCTACACTCCAATTCTTATATGCACCCCCCCCAAAATCTGGGAGGTCCAGGGTCTGGAACATACCCCAAGAACGTTGCCATCCCTTCTGTGCCTTGGGGGGTTGTGGGGTGGTGAACTTTACAGTAAGAACAGCACAAATGGGTTCAGAAATCCCTGAGCTCAAATCCCACCTGAACCACTCCTAGCATTGTGACACTGGACTAAGCAGTCACCTTCCTGGGCCTCAACTTTCTTCTCTGCAGCTCTGGGATCTGTAATACTGCCCACCCCTACCATGGGGTATTGTGAGGAATCTTGGAAGAGAGTTGGGATTTCTGTACAAGCAGACACTCCAGATTGAGGAAGCACCTCTGGAAACTGAAGATAATCCAGTTCACAGAAGACTGTCTGGCTTCAGGAATGCTTTCCCTGGGGAGAAGAGCTCAGGAGGTGGGCCTGTGTAGGAGTTTTTCCCTCCAAAGGAAGGAAAAACTAATTTTTTTTTTTTGGAGCAAAGGGCGCTCACCATGCCAGCAGCGCCATCTGGTGGTAAAGAGAACTCAGTCTTAAGGCTGCGGGTAGCTCTCCTGGAGCCGTATCCCGTGGCTGGGGTCACTGGTGGCATTCAGGCCTGATGGCTGGAGTGGGAAATGGTGGAACGCCAGGGTATGGACGAGGCAGGAAGATGGGGAGTCAGGAGTCAAGACCGGATGCCATACGATTTTCGACTTGCCTCTATCGCATGGACTTGGACAAGCCTTTCTGGGCTTTGGATCCCTTGTCTGTGAACAGGAGATATGATCATTCCTGCTTACCAAGTTGCAAGTCCTCGAAAGATGTTTGCTTAAACCACACAGGCAAGGTTGGCAGTCCAGGTAGGTGCAGCTGACAGTCCGCCTAAGATGGCATTTCCCCAGCATGTCAGGACCCAGAGTGTTGAGAAGTGTTGGAAACTATAAGTGTCTTTGGTTTTTATTTCACCATCTGGAAAATCTCAGAATCCCAGTGCTCTATCTTGGTGATGTAGGTTCCTTGGAGACTGGTTTAGACAAGTCAGACCCAGGTTGGTCAAAACTGGAGCAACTGGGACAGGCTGGAAGGGGGCATGGGGAAGCTCAGTGGCCTCAGGAAAACCACTGATGCATGTGGGAGAGAGCGCACAGCTGTGGGAGCTGAGGGGCAAACCCCCAGCCACTCTCCAAGCCCCACCGAAATCTGAAATTCCCATTGCTTTTAAAGATAGGCCTTCAAGGAGAGTTGGGCCTGGAATCTACTTCTCCCCCAAAAGGCCAGGCAGGGAACAGGAGCGGGTTCCTCTTGCAGGAAATGTGTTGCTCATGTCCACCATCGTGTGAGCATTCCACCAAATGAGGGGGCCTTGCCTAAGACAGCTGCAGTGGGGAGCAGGGATTTCAGAGGAACACCAAATCCAAGCTCCCCTCTCTGTGGCTCATTTTTCAGGAAGCGCAAAGTGTGTGATTTCTCTCTCTTGCAGGTTTTGCTATGAAGTAGAGTGGACTTGGGCAGTTTGGACAGCTCACGAGAAGGTGAGGCCGTGTCGGAGAGGTCACAGAGCCAGCGTAGACCCTGCTGGCCTGGGCTTTTTGATGTCAAGTTGCTTTGAATTCTCAGGACTGCGTTGGAGCTGTGTGCACTCAGAGGCTGAGGCCCCTCTCCGGCAAGTTGAAAGGATATTCTCTGTTCACGCCAGGATAAAGGTCCGTTTGCATGGAGTAGCAAGTGCAGAGGATGAGAGGCATAACTGTGCTGTGCAGTATCATGCTCTAAATGGAGTGACTTCTTGCGTGTGATAATTAAGAGGAAGCAAATACTGCATGTTATGGTTTTGATGCAGCATTTCCCCTTTCATGACTGAGAAAGCATGCTAATTGTTTCCTAGTTCGCTGGATGTAGTTGGTCTGAACACCATCATTTCCGGCACAGAAGCCAGAATATCGCAGAAACGGTGCAGGAGGATAAGGAGACACACCGATGGCAGTCTGCAGGGGACAGAGCCCCATGTCAGGAGTGGTTCTGTGTCTCTGAGGTCTCCATGAGACCTTCTTCGCCTGCTCCTGGGCCAGTTTCCTCTTTGTCTTAATTCCTGGGTACCCTAATAACTCCCCCTCCCACACGCACACACATTGCCTGGATCTCCAAACATGGAAAGGCTGAGTCACTAATCCTCCTGATACCCCTTGTGGAAGTGGAGAGCCCTAGACAATGAGACATGAGCTTGGGGTCCCTGAAATGGGGGAAGAAGCTCCCAGCTAGTTTCTTAGCTTCTTGGAGCCTATTTCTCTACCTGCAAAACTGGGAGGGTTCAAACTTGAACACGGAGCACATCTAGAAGGTTTTTTGAAGGTTGCTGGGTGCTACTCTCTGAGTTTTTCTTTCTGATTTAGAAGGTCTAGGAAAAGGCATAATATTTGGTATCTCTAAAAGGTTCCAGGTATTTTGGGTGCTGCTTGAGAACTGCTAGGGTGGATAGGTTACATGCTAACTCCAACAGATAATGGGTTCGTAAGCCAGAGTGAGTCAGGGAGGGATTAACAATGTCTACTATAGCTACAGTGTCACAGTAACTGGGCCACCCTCTCCAGGCTAGATCTGCAAGGTCTCTCTGGAGCGTTTAAAACAGACGGTGGCACTAACAGCCAGCTATCTGAACAGGGAGTCCTCATTGCTGGGACCAAACTGGGAACCCACCTCCATGGTGTCTGGGTGGCACCAGATCCGGATAAGACTGTGGTTCCTCAGGGACTCGTCGCCAGTGGCAATGCTGGTGATCACTGACTTGTCCAGCTGTGGGCAATATGTGGGTGATGGGGGGGAAGGTAGGGTCTTTGTTCCCTCCAGCCCCTGGGCCTGGCCCCGCCCCCACCTGGATAATGAGTTTAGTGAAAGGCTCTGTGATGATCTTGAGCAGGTCAGGGGCGTCCCGGCCACCACGGATGTTGAAGGAGGCGACCACTAGTTGAGTGACGCGGTGCAGGTACCCAGTGGCAGCCTCCAGGGGCAGCAGGACCAGGACGGACAGCCAGTTGAAGCAGTCATGCACGGTGGCCCCTGCAAAGGCCCTGGGCAGGGAGGCCATGTCGCAGGCCGCTCGTGCTGCAGGTTCCTGCTAGCAAGGATCACCCTCCCCGCACAAACACGGACCCTCACCACTCTACCCCCTCACCGCCGGAAGTCGGTCCTGTCCCCGGCCTGCATCAGGGCCACAATGGTGTTGGTGACAGAGGTGCCGATGTTGGAGCCCATGATGATGGGGATGGCAGAGCTCACCTCCAGCACTGGTAGAAGAGAGAACCTCTGAGCTAACTGAGTGGGCCACACAGCTCTGGCCCCTACCACAGCTCCTGCCACTCCCACATCTTAGCCCTCAATGGGCCTTGCTGCCATGCTTCTGGCTCTGCCCAGCCTCAGTTCAGTGTCACAGGTACATGTGGGCACTCACAGTGAGCAGATGTACACGCACTGCACGCTCATAGGTGCAGCCGCATGTGGGCTATGTCCTCTCTGCAATGCATACCTGCGCGAGGGTGTTCGCGTGTGCTTGAGTGTGATGGTTAATTTCATGTGTCAGCTTAGCTAACCGCTAGTCCTCAGTGCTTCAATCCAATGCTGATCTAGATGTTGCTATCAGGTATTTTGCAGACATGATTTACTTCTATGCTCAGTTCACTTCAAATGAAGGAGATTGTTCTCCACAACCTGGCGGGCCTCATCAATGAGACACAAGCCTTAACAGTAAGGCGGACTGGGGACTGTGCTGTGGCCCTACAGTGGAGCCTGCCCTTCCTGGAGCCTGTTCTACAGGGCATAGGTGCAGTGAGTCATGTATCTATACAGCTGAGCTTGGAACAACGTGGTAGCTACAAGCACCAACCCCTGTGCTTGAAAATGCACAACTGACTTTTGACTCCTCTAAAACTTAATCACAGCCTTCCTTTGGTATCCTTGGGGATTGGTTGCAGGATCCCCAGATATCAAAATCCGTAGCTACCGGAGTCTCTGGCAGTCTGCCCTCTGCGTCTATGGGTTCTACACCTAGGGTTCAACTAGCCAGCATCCTCAGTTGCTTGACTCCTTGAATGAAGGACTTGTGTGCAGGAACAACTTCCCTATGTAAATGGACTTGTGCAGTTTCCCCTGAGCTGGTCCGGGCTCAACTGCACACCTCCTGAGGCCTCCTGAGGCTGTGGCTCTACTTTTTCTGGTTTTGTTTCCCTGCACGGAATAAGGAGGGTGCAGCAATATGGAGGCGCTTGTTCCTAAGGCTGTATTCCCCTCAAGACGCCCTTCTCAACTCCTGCAGCACCCCCAGACCCTCTGACTCCAGCCACATTTGGAGGCCCCCAGGCCCCTGTCCCTACTCCTGCCCTTGCCCCAACAAGCCACCCCAGCCCCTTGCACCGCCCCTCCCCCTCCCCCAGCCTCCAGGCTCTCCCTGTGGCCAACTCACAGCCAGAGGACACCATGCTGACGATGATGGAGGTGGAGGTACTGGAGCTCTGAACCAGCACGGTGACCAGGATCCCCACCACCAGTCCGGCCACAGGGTTGGACAGGATGGCATTGTCTTTGAAGATGTCACCAGCCACCTTCCCTAGGGAACATGAGCCAGTGCTGTCTCAGGCCAGACAGAAGCCCTTCCCCAGCCCCCTCCTCCAGTCCTACCTCCAGCCAGCTGGAAGGCTGAGCTGAGCACATCCAGGGAGCAGACAAAGAGGTAGAGGAAGGTGAGCATCAGTGGCACCTTGAGGATTGTCACACCGGCCTGGCGCAGCTTCTGGGCCAACCCAGGCTCTGGGGATGGACCGGCCATGAGCACAGTAGCCCGGACCGTGGCTACTGATGCCCCTGCTGCCCCCACCCAGGCCCACCTGGCTTCTGCTCCTCCTCCAGGGCCAGCTTGACAGGCAGCGGGTCATGGTGCTCCAGAACCTCCCCATAGGGGCAGCTGTGCTCAGTGAGGGCCACAGGGCCCAGGCTGGGGAAGGCATAGGCAGAAGTCCCTGGGATCCTGTGTAGGACTGGGGAAGAAGGCCGGTCAGGAGTTCCAGAAGTCCCAGCCTGGAGAAGGGCCTCACCCTTGACAAGGGCAATCAGGGCAATCAAGGGCAAGCAAGGGCTGGGGGTGGGAACTGCACTCACCCTGAGGGCTGGGGACATAGGCAAAGGCTGCCCCGTGCATCATGTGCCTCCCGCGGACTGGGAGTGGGGAAACTGCCGGGCCCCCCAGCCTCTCTCCATAGGACATCATCCTGGGTACACATGTGGGACTGCATGTCAACACCAAATGGCAGCTGCGGTGTCCTGGAAACTCACACACACTCATGCACCCCCACCAACGTCTGCATGCTCACATAAACGAACATCCATAGTGTGCGACCCCAGCAAAACACCTTTTACCACCAACTGCTAACACCCAAAGGTGCATACTCGTGCTTAGATTCCGGCACTCATTCATTCAGTAAGGATTTACTGAGCATGGGGCCTCCCTGAGCACAGGGGCTTAAGTCTCAGCATCATGAAGCTGTCCCCAGCCACTGCAGCACCAGTTTGATCCCCAGCCAGGGAGGTGACTCACCTGGCACAGCAGGCCTCTCCTCTACACCCGAGCTCTTGAATGCATAAATAATAAAATAAATCTTTAAAAAGTAAGAAGAATTTATGGACCATACTCTACTCCAGGCATGGCACTAGATGCTGTGAGATAGGGGTGACTAAATCCAGATGCAACTCCTAGGAAGTTCATTGTCTAGTGGAGAGAAAGAGGTAGTGAAATAATCCCTTAAAGTGGTGGGAAATGGTAAATATGGGTGTAAGGAGGTGCGTGCTTAGGAGAGAAAAGAGAGCATCAGGAGAGGACTGAGCGCCGAGCAGGAATTAACTGGGTGGAAGCAGGGGATGTGAGGGCAGAGGCCCTGGGTTGGGGGGGCAGGAGCTGACAATACCCTGCAATCAGAGGGGGTGAGGGACCATGTGGCATTGGTGGGGCTGTGGCTGTGCTTTGGGTTGGGTCATGCAGGGGTTTTGTCCTTCCTGAGAGCAGTGAGGAGCCACGGACATCTGCTTGCTTGTGGAAACATGGGCGCACACTCAGGGAAGGGTCCGATGGCCTGGAGCCCAAGTTCTTGGGTTCTCCTCACAAGTGAACCTCCTTCTGCATCCACCCCCACCCCCCAAAGTCCATAAGCACTGACAGCCCTTCCCCCTGAAGGAGTCTCAGATTGGCCCTGGTTTGGTAAGGATGATCTCCTGCCTTATCCCCAAGTCTAGAGGACTGGGCTTACTTCCATTCCTGTGAATCCATTGAGTTCTTGGCTGTTGGGATGTGGGTGCTGTACACCCATCTGCATCAGCACCCATGAACCCTCACCCCCAACATCATCCCAAAGATCCTTAGTTCTTAAAGTGGGAATTACAAGCTCAGTTCAAGCCCTGGGAGAGCATGGCACTTTTTCTCTGGGAAGCAAGCCAGGCTGGCCAGGAACTGAGATACTGTAGGACCATGGTCAAGACAGAGGGGAGAGGCTGTTTTCTACTAAGAGTGGAGGTTGGGGTTGGGTCATGGGGCTCTGGGCTCACCTGGGATTCTGTGTTTCAGCTCCTGCTCAGCTGCTCAGGGAAGCCCCAGGGGCCTGAGGGGAGCTGGGACCCTCCTGTTTATATCCTTAGGCCAAGGGCAAAGTCCCTAGAACCCTACCTGCCCAACCTCCGTTCCCCAAGTAACCTTACTCCTGAGATTCCTCCCAGTTAATCGCTAATCGTCCGCTACGGGGGAGTCAGTGCTCATTCTCTCCCCTCCTCCACATGGACGCTGGCCTGAACTGCAACCCAAGCCCACCAGGCCCGCTGCGGGCCCCTTGTTGCCAGGGCACCCCGAGAAGTTCTTGGCCTAGTCCCTTCCCAAACTGGCAGGAATGACCCAGGGAGTGACCCAAACATTTTGTGGCCTTTATGTCTGGGTGTCTGTGTGTCTTGGGGGTGTTTGGAGGAAAATGAATGTGTGATGAAGGAATCAGTTGGAGACAAACCCAGAAACTGTGTAGTGTTGGGTCTCCAGCCCCCCTGCTGGTTCAGAAAATGGCAAGCAGGAGCCAAAGGCACTGCCCTCGGCCAGTCCCCGACAGCCCGCTCTGCATTTTAGAATGGTTCCTCCTGGTGAAGACACAGGGCTTGGGAATGTCAAAGGGAGAAAACCTAGCAGCACCGAAACCCGTAAAGAGACAGATGAGGTGGTCTAGGTTAGAGACTAAGGTCTGGACCAAAGTGGAAACGGGAGAGGGGGAGAAAAGAGTGAGCATCACAGGACAAGTGGGCAGCAGAATTGGAGACTGGGAGAGTGGGGGAGAGGAGATATAGGACAGTGGTGTTTCTGGATCAGGAAGTTGATGACACAGTTCTGTGGCAGAATCCCTGATGTGCAAGAAGGACTTAGGGAAACTTGAGAAACTGACTCTCCTTTCCCAGATCGATGGGGCCTGTGTTGGGGCCCAAATTCACAGAGAGATGGAAAGGAGTTTCCCTTACAAGGGATTAAGATTTTATCAGATTCAGTAGTGGGGAATTCTATTCAAGATCTAACTCAGGCTACCGTCTAAAAATCAGCCTAACATTTCAAATTATCCATTTATTCATTCACCCATGTACCCAGCCACCAATCACACATTCATCCTTCTATTCACACATCCATCCATCATTCACCATTCATCACCCACCCATATTCATCCATCCATCCATCCCTCCCTCCATCCATCCATCCATCATCTGTCTACCTAGCCAGTCAACTACGTGTCTGCCCATCCATTCCTAAGCACACTAGCTGAATTCCTACACTAAGTTGAGCCAAGAAGGGTAAGGCCAATTTCTTTCCTGATTCATGCATTCCATGAGTCAGCCTGCAGTTCAGAGGCAAGTCTCTCCATCGCCTTGAGCACTAATCCCTTAGCCTTTTCGTCCTCTTCATACTCCCATGCTCCTTTCAGTATCTCAGGATGAAGTGTCCCGTGCAAGGCAATCGGCCTGCCACCTGTAGGTTCTCAGCCTGGTTTCATGTCATCGACTCATCAACTGCCCTTTGATTGCTCAGGGTCCCCAGAGCTGAAATCTTACTCAACACTTTACACATTTTAGGGAGATACCAATCCAGCCTTTTCCCATACAGAGAGACAGATGTTTTTGCTCTGATCCTCCTTTAATATGACAAAGGTTAACTAATCAGTGCTTAATTTCCGGGGCACCAGGGAGTTGTCCACTGTATTCACAGTGGATTTTCTGTCAAAGTGGCAAAGGGCCAGCTTGGGTTGGGTCCTGGCTCTAACTGTAGAGCTTAGGCCACAGAATGCACAGGGACAAAGGAAGGGAAGGGAGAGGGGAGACTCGGGTGCAGCTGGGGTCAGCTTTGCATAGAGTGAAACTGAGTCCTGGTTTTCTTGGCCAAGTCCTAGCGTCTGACTGGTGGCCAGAGTCCCTTTCACTCTGACAAGTGGCCTTGTTTGGAAATAAGCCATACAGGTGTTTTGTCCTGACAGGTTCTGGGGAATCGAGGCAGGGGCTCAGCCATCAGGTACTTACTAGAGAGTTCTCCGAAGGAAAATAAGAACAACTCTCCTTTCCAGAAACATCGCGGTGACAGTTTGGAACTCTGCTTCTTGTGCTTTTCTAACCCACTCGGGCTTTATTGTCTGAAAACTGCATCTTGCTCCTTTTACGTTGGCTAGTATATCAGAGGCCTTTTTGGGTCTTTATAATGGACACAGATTTTCTTTTCAGCAGTAGTCTGAAATTCTGTCATGGACTCTAATTTATGAAGTGAAACTTTGGGTGTCCTGGTGCCCTCCTGCCTGGAGGGAGTCATCTGGTCTTATAAGACTGGGGCTTATGGGCCCGGGTTAAAGCACAACACTGAAAAGCTAAAGCCGCTTCGGCGTGATTCTCGCCTGCCCCGGAGGTGACCACATGGCTTGGCAGACCTCTCCTGACCTGCCCGCTGCTCCCCTCAGCAGTGTACTTCATCGATCTGCCTGTTTTGCTCCCCATTCTGTCTCTGGTGAAGCCTCTCACCGCCCCTGTGCCTCTGGCCTGTACTCCAGTTCTGTATGCACAAATACATAAATCTTTAAAAAAAAAAAAAAAGACTGGGGCTTGATGTGGCTTGGAGGTGTCGCCACGCCAGTTGTTAGCCGAATCTCTCTGGGCTCCCTGCTAAAGTCACATCAGGGGTGGGTTTGGGCCACTTCAGGTCTGGGTATAACACTCTCAGGTTCATCCCACCCTCCTGGGGTGGGTATGGAAATTGTGGGCCATGGACCTTGCTCCCCTTCCCTGTCCCGCTAGGTCAGACCCTGGGTAAGAGGACCCATATTTAAGGTACTCCTTACAAACTGGAGGTGTGTCTCCTTCTTACTAAGGTTACTATGTTGACAGTTGTGAAACTACCTTCCCTGTTCTCGTGGAGCTTGGGGTTGAGTGGTGAAGGCAGTTGTTGATCAAAGGCATGGCAAAAGATGTAATTACTAATTATGGTCCATTTATACACTCAAAATATCCCCAAAATTTGAGGGGTAGGAGGGAACTGTAAAAGCATCCTCGGAAAAGCACCGCCAACACATGGGAGCTACCAGAACTGCTTTCAGGGTTCCTGAGAGTACAGACCCAGCCGTCTTAGCCCTGTTCTCAGCCCAGTCCCCGCCCTGCTTACCATTGGCCTCCTTCCCCCAGAGACAAACTGTGTCCCGGATGTTGACTCTGCCCCTCTGTGCACCTCTACCTCCCCCAGACTGGCCTTTTGCCACCTCTGACTGGGCCACCACCTCCCACCAGGGTCTGGGTTGTCGGTGCTGTCTCATTGAGACTTGAGAAGAGGCACCCTACCAGCGAGGGGAGAGCATAAGAGACTGGTGACGGTTCATGGTGACTTGGCGGTGGGAACTTTATGGGGTCAGACCTGAGAAGAGAGATCAAATATTGTACAAAAATGAACAATAATGTTAAAAAAAAGAAGTATAAATAAAAAGAGAAAAAAGGCACCTGAAAAAGAATTCTTTTTTTAAAGGAAAAAAAAAGAATAAAATGGAAAAATGGAAACTAACTAAGATAAACAGAAGAAAAATTAAAAAAAAAAGAAAAAGAAAAGAACAGGAAAAAAAGTAATTTTGAAAGGGGAGAGAGAAGACACCCCGGAGGAGCAGTTTTGCAGGGGGGACGCCAAGATCCTTCTGTACAGAACGTGTGTGAGGCGCCTCTGGTGTGAGCAGTTGGCTCTGCGAGTCTGAGCATGAGATGTCTGCTCACACCAGCCAGGCCGCCTGGTGTTCTGGACCTCGGGGAGCAGCGTGGGATCCATCGTGAGCCAGGCCCAGAACCGGCACCTCATGCCAACTCCTCTCTGGTCCCTCACTCAGTGCTCTGGGTGCTTTTACCTTTGGGGCTCCTTTAGCACGTTGCCACCTCTGTCGGGGTCACCGCCTCCCACCAGGGTTGCTGCAACAGCCTCCCCTTTTCCTCCCTGCTCCTGCCCCCTCCCACCACCCTCATAAAACAAAAAGCACCAGACAGCTTTTCAAAATGCAATTCTCATCACATCTCCCTTCTCCCTTTGAAACCTACCCCTTTTAGCAAAAGACCAGCATCTTGCCATAGTTGGGGGTCACAGCTTGCCCCCCACCCCAAGGCTGCATCTAGAAGCTGCCCCTTTGAAAAGATAGAGGGTGTGAGGAGAGAGGGTGCCCAGGGCTGAGCCCAGAGCAGCACCTCCCTTTGAAGGAGGCCAGAGGCAGAGAGACCAGCGAAGGAGGCAGAGTGGCCTGGTTCAGGAGCAGAGAGTGGATGCCCTGGAAGCCAGGGCCAGCCACATTTTGAGACACCAGGGTCAACTGGGTCAAATGCTGCTGAGATGTCCGGTAATGTGAGAATCGAGGGACTTGGTAACCAGAGAGTGTGGCCTGGGGGTGAGCTGGGAGGGGGCAGTCTGCCTGGGATTGGGACAGAGCCGTAGGCAGGAAGCGGAGCCGGAGCAGAGAGAGGCCAACGCCAGGACGACAGGCTGGCAGCCAATGTCTGTTGTCACACTGACGGAAACCATTTCCCCAGGAACAGCAGGGCTGCCGGGGAGCAGAGAAAACCCAAGAACAAGCATCGTGCCCAGGAACTGAGCGAGCTGTGGCCGTTGGTATGTCAGCCCTTTCTGCAATTCTCCCTCAAAACAACTTGCTCCTTCAAGTCACGTGGTTTGCTATGTGAGTTTTCCCCGGGACCTAAAGTTTGAGGACAATCAAGAACTAACCTTTCAGACCATGTGTCCCTAGACTGGATTTTTGTGTGGTTTTGTGGCAGAGAGGCTGCTTAGTGACCCGTGCCATCCCAGGACATGGATCCCTGGCAGCACAGTCTGAGACTCCTGCTTCTTCTCCCCGACATGCTCATTTATTCGACCAACACATCCACTCCTCCGGAGCTGTCGCAGGCTGCATGCTGAGAATGTGGCATGTGTGTGCTGTCCCAGCGCTCAGGCCGGGACTGTGCACACGGATACACCTGTGGTCAAGGCAGCCACCTCACCTGTGGGCTGGGAGCCAAAGGAGCGACCACCCACTGGTCCCCTCAGGGGACAGAGCAGTCCTTCCTCTGGCCCTCTTGACTGTCCTCTCTCAGAGGGCCTGGGCTTCTACCTGAGCTGACCACCTTGTTCCACCTGAGCCCCATTTTCCAGATGGGGGGACCCAGGGTCACAAGATCCTATGGGGCTAGGGCAGGAGCAGCTGACCTGAGGAGACCCCAGCCCTGTGGGGGGGAGAAGTGCCCTGTGTAATTATTAATCCTGTGGTACAGGCACTGGTCACTCATTGACTCACGAGGCCAAAGTCTGTGATCAAAGGACTGAGGCTGCGCCAGGCTTTTCTTAGCAGTTGCCTCACCCCTGTGGTTCCCTTCTGGGGTGGCTCTAGCCCTTGGCCCTCCCTGCTGGCCAGGGACCAGCTCTCACGAAGGCTGAGGATTCCAGGTTCCCCGTGGCACTCTAGGGCTCTGGCTTCACCATTCCAGCACTGAAGCTCTGACTCCAATCTCTCATTCCAACTTCTGGACTCCAGGTTCTGAACTTGAGCTCTTGGCTGCTTGTCCTAAGTCTGGGCTCCAGGTTCCAGCTCCAGGTTTTGTGTACCAGCTCCAAGCTCTAGTTCCACACTCTGGGAGTATTTGGGACGCTTCTGGATTCCTTCAGCCCCTCAGTCATCCATCACCTCCTGGGCTAATAGGATCCTCCCTGCCCACTCATCTTAGCTGGCCAGGACTTCAGCCTGGCCGCTAGCACTGCAGGCTGTGCTGGAGGTGGGATGCTGGTCCATAGACACAGACCACATGGAGTGTGCCCATGTGGTTTTCTACCTCCACCTTTCCCTCGGGTCTGTTCTCTGGAGACGGGAGCTGAGATGGTCTCGGAGGACCCCTGCTCTGACCTTGAGAGGTTACAAGACCCATGCACACATTCATGTACCCACCTCTTCTTGGATCCCCCAGGGCCACCCCATAAGTAAATGGCGCCCCCTGCAGTTGTGCAGCCATGTGGGCGAGTGCCCAGCCAGAGCTCTGATCATTGTAAGCCCGTGTGTGTGTTCTTCCCATGTAAGCTTTTGTTTCCCTGTGGAAGCTGAAGTCCAGTCTCCAATTGCCCAGAAGCTGGAGTCACCTGATCTGTCAGTCAGGCTCCCCTACTGGGTGCACCTTGTGCTCACCCATGAAGGTAGGGGTGACTGCCCCAGGGAGCACAGACCCACAGCTGCGTCAGCACTTCAGCTGGGCTTCAGGTAAGTAGCCAGTGCTGCTCCCTGCCCCCACCCTGGCCCACAGCCGAGGTCAGCGTGTGCCTTGTGCTCGCTCACCCTGGGCCCCTCTATATCATCCTCTTCCCTGGCCTTGAGGCCCTGAGGTTGGGAGGGGTTGAGGGGAACAAGAGAGATAGCAAGATTCTCTTTTGGGAGCTTGGTGTCAGAGGGATGTGCATCTCACCTGTTCCCAGCCAGCCCAGTGTCCTCTGTAAGATGAGGTGCTGGAGGCTGCAGGGTGGTCCACAAATGTGGGCACTGGGTGGACAGGCCAACTACCCTCCCACCTTGAGTGGAGAAGAAGCAGTTCTGCTACTTTTCTGGCCACCCAGGAGTTGAGTTCCATGCAGTGTGATGACTGAGGGGGTCCCCCTATTCTGGGGCCCCAGTACCCTTTGCTGCAAATGAGGCAGGCCTGGCTGGAACAATAAGGACTCAGGGCCTCTAGGGATTATGAAAAGCAGGTCTCTCTCAGTCCAAGGCAGCTTCAAGGGCGTGTTGGGAGGGGGGATCATAGCAGAGGGCACACATCCAGCCGAGCAAAATGGGCCCAGAAGTGCAGTGGGTTGATCTCCCAAAGAACAACTAGGTTCTCTTTCTGGAGAAAGGGGTGGTAAGAAGTGGCCTTGGGAAGTTCTTTGTGTGATAACTATTTTTAATTGCATCCTTAAAAAGTATTAAGGTGGGCCCTCCCTGGTGGCGCAGTGGGTTAAAGCACAGCACTGTGATGCTCTCCATAGCCACTGCAGCACGTGTTTGATCCCTGGCCAGGGAGCTGACCCACATGGCACAGCAGACCCCTCCTGACTTGCCTGCTGCTCCCTTCAGCAGTGTATTTCCGTGGATCTGCCTGTTCTGCTCCCCACTCTGTCTCTGGTGAATCCTCTCACCCACCCCACCCCGCAATTCTGGCCTGTACCCCAGGTCTTATGTGCATAAATAATAAATCTTTTTTTAAAAATTATTAAAGTCAGGGCCCTCCCTGGTGGCGCGGCGGGTTAAAGCACAGCACTAAGAAGCTTAAGCCAATTCCGCATGAGTTCAATTCCCGCCTGCCCCAGAGATCCACACCTCTCCTGAGCCGCCCGCTGCTCCCCTCAGCAGTGTACTTTGTAGATCTGCCTGTTCTGCTCCCCACACTGTTTCTGGTGAATCCTCTCACCCTCTGCATCTCTGGCCTGTACCCCAGTTCTGTATGAATAAATAAATAAATCTTTAAAAAAATTATTAAAGTCAAGGGAGACTCTTTTGACCATGACCTAATCCCGATCTTTCCTGTGAGTTTGACATATCCTTCTAGAACATTCTTTCACCTGTCTGTGCACTTACAAGTGCCCGTGTATTTGTTGTTTATATATAGACACCATGCATATGCATTGCTCCGCTTTCTTTTACCAAATAATAGCACATCTTGGAGAACTTTCTAACAGAAAAAACACAATATGTGATTTTCCATCTCTTGTGTGGTGTAGCAGAGCATCACCATGTGTTCTATGACCTCACACCCCGCCCCTGTCCACACTGGGCTGTTGGCCAGTTTGTGGGTCATAGACAACCCAGCAGGGATGGGTTGTGTTTTTAATTTTTAGCAGAAACTCCCAAACTGTGGCCCAATGTAACCATGTCAATGTACCCTCCTCCCCTGAGGGGGCCCAGGACCCCCATTTGGGAGGTCTCTGCAGCATCTGGGCCCTTTTGGGCATATGCCTTGGGTCAGATAACCTGAGTGCTAGTGAAGCTCTGGTGACAATTCCCTGAAGGATCCCACTCTCTGAATCTTCCCTCCTGAAGTCCGCAGGGTATTTTGTTGTGAAGTCAAAAGTGAGATAAAGGATGGAGTGGGTCTAACTTGGGGACGTTGGTTGCTGTGAAGCTGCCCCCTGCAGGGGTCCACCTTTGTAGGGTCTCTTCTCATGGGCCAGTCTCCTTAGGAAAGGGAGTCTGTACAAGGATGCGCTTGGCCTACAGGATCTTCCAGCTTTGGGAAGACCCCTGTTCTCACCTGGTGTCCATACCTCTCTGTCCTAAGGAAATGGAGGGTGTCTCTTCCCACAAGAGAGAAAGCCCAGGAGGTTCTGTAGCTGACCAGAGGACGACATATCTGGTCTCCATACCGCCATCTCTGACCATAGACTGTAACCCTGATGCTGTGCAGCCCCCTAGTCAGGACCCCAAATGCCTTGCTGTCCTTTGCTGGAACTCTCTGAAGCTGCAGCATCATCTGTCAGTGTGAGGGGACAAAGCAGTGATACGATGGGCAAGGTCCCTGCCAACAGGGCGCACACATCAGATCCCCAAAGAAGCACGAATAAGTCACAAGGTCTTTCTTAGGGTGGGCTGAGTGCAGTGAAGGAAGAATCCTGGAGAGAAGCCGCCAGAGACGGGAGGCTTATAAACAGCAGGTATTTATTTCTCACAGTTCTAGAGGTTGGAAACCCAGAGATAAGGGCCCTTATGGGTTCTAGGTTGCCAAATTCTCTCTGTGTCCTCGCTGAGCAGAAAGGGTGAGGGAGCACTCCAGGGTCCCTGCCATAAGGGCTCTAACCCATTCGTAGGGGCTCAGCCCTCATACCCTGCTGACATCCCGAAGGCCCCACCTCCCACTACTGGGGGTGAGATGTCAACATATGAGGTTGGGAGCACAAACACTAAATCTATAGCATCTGTAACCAGGGGAGGCTCCTCTGATGTGTTCAGACTGAGTCTTCAGTGAAGCGGGCTTTGTGGACGTGGGTCCAGCAACCCCGCCCAGAGCTGCCAGCACACATGTATCAGAAGAATGTGCTGGCTCGCCTAACCAGGAGGTCCGGGCTTGCTGGCTTCAGGCATGACTGAATCAGCCACCTGGGTCGGTTTTCTGGGGCATCCTCTCCCGGCTCACGCCTGGTCTCCTGTGTGGGCTTCATTCCCATCAGCTTCATTTCCTGCATGTCTTTTCTATACATCCCCAGTAGATGGAAAACATGATGGGAGTTGGGATTCGGGCTGCGCTAGAGGTCTTCTGTGACCCCAACTCTGATTGGCCGGGCCTGGGTTATGGAACAGCCCAGCCAGCAGCCAGGGGGCCTGGATACCACATCCCAAAAGGGAGGCTGAGGAGACAGTGGGCTAAAGCACCCCCAGCCCCAGGAAGGCTTGAGCTCCACTTCCAACTTCCCTAGAAAGGTACTGGGAGCCAGTGATGCCCACAGATGTCAGCCAGGAATTTCAAGGTTGAAGAGTCAGTCACAGGATGGGGGCAGAGAGACAAGTGAGCGGGGAGGAGGCCTCACTGCCGGTGGCCTCTCAGGCGTGGCTATGTGTCAGTACAGGCTATGTCTGATTTCTCTGCCCGTAGGCTGGGCAGTGGGGGGGGGGGTGTCTCCCCTGCAAGGCTCCAGCTCCCCTGGCTGTCTGGGGGACAAAGCAGGCGAGGGGAGGAGCCTGCCCCACCACAGCCACCAGTGTCTCCCAAGGCTTCTGTGCCTCCAAACGGGCCTGCCGTAGGTCTGCAGACACACTCGGTCCCCAGGACTGTAACCAGAAGATGCACGGAGACCCAGAGGCTGTGGGGCAGCATGGAAACGCCTGAGGGGCAGGGTTCCCCAAAGGAACCTCACCCCTTACACCCTCCCTCCCTCTTGCTGTCTCTGTCTCTCGCTCACACCCCATGTTCTGTGCAGTCAGGAAGACAGGTTCTGACAACAGGAAGTGAGGGGGGCACATCCTGAAGTCCTCAAGAGCTTCCTGGCACTGACCCTGGTGACAGAGACAGTGCGGTTTAGGGTGGAGGGACACAGGGTAGACTGTTATGTAAGAAACACACCTCATGGCAGAATAATAATAATAATTATAATAATATTAGTATCATACATCCAGGACAAACCCAGCTGCCCCAAGCCAACCGCAAAATCCGTATGTACAGTAGAGTCGACGTAGGTAGAGGGAGGGGCTGCCCACCTGCCTGCACCCCAGCTGCACTCATACCAGCTCCCTGAGGAAGGGCCAGCCCCTCCTCCTGCTCCCCGCTGAGGCTCGGCACCAGGAGGGGAGGCTGGCACTGCCAACGCCACCCCTTTCTGTTGAGCATGCCTGTGTGGGGACTAGATCCACCTCCCCGCAGTGGGCTGGCAATAAGGGGTGGTGGGGGGCCCGTGAGAGACCACGCGGTGGCAGCTGAACCACCTCCCCAGCCATCCCAGCCCTGCCCTCGGGCCTGCCCGTGGCAGGAAGGGGCCAGGGACATTCATGGCACAAACAGGGCATGCAGAGCGGGCCCACGGCATGCTTGGCCCATGAGGTGCCATGCAGCGGGCCTGGACTGTTGGGCAACAGTCAGAGGGCTGAGTGGGCGGTGGAGTCCGAGGAGTGTCCTTTGGGCTGGGCCGCTGATTCAGTCTGTGGTGGGGCTTCCTGGGAGCTGGGCCCTTGAGCAGGCAGCTGCAAAAATTCTGGAAGCACCAGGTCCTCTTTGCGCAGAAGGCCTCTCTGGTCATGGGCCCCACTGCTCTGTACCCGGTTCAGCAGCTCCACCAGGCCTGGGGATGGCCACAGAATCAGGTGTCACCTAGCAGATCTGCCCGGGCTAGCCCACCACTACCCACCACAGTCCTGCTACCCTAACCGCCTCCCTGACGGGACACCTGTGCCCCCTCTCATCCCTTAGTTCACTCCTGGTCCCCCAACTCCAGTGGACCCTCGTCCTCGTATCCCAGCCCCAATGGCGTCCAGTACCCTGCTTTAGCTCAGGCTTCTGTTGCCACCCATTGCAATGGTGTCCAACACTTCTGGTCAAAACCCCCCTCCCCCCCGTTACTTCCACTCTACCTTCAATGTCACATGTCTGCCGCTTCCCAGTGACACTACTGGACGCCTCGGCCAGCGAGTTGAGGGGTGGTAGAGAAGGGTGGGCTGCCTTGTTCTGGGTTCTAGGTGGGTCACCCTGCGAGAAGATGTGGTCAGAGTCACAGCTGGGGGTGGAGGGCATTATGGGTGCCCGAGAGTGTCACCTCACTCACCTGGCTGCGGCAGGGGGATGTGTGGCTCACTTCAGGGATCTTCACACCTGAGGCAGAGAAGGCCACCATCCGCAAGCATTTACCTCTATCCAGCCTGAACCCCCTTCCTTCTGGGCCAGAACTCTCCTTGGGACCAAGGAGGAGCAATATCCCCTACCTGGGAGGGTGTCCAAAACCAGTCTCTGGGCAGCCACGGAGCTCACGAGCTTCTCCAGATCCAGCAGCTGCTTCTCCCCTGGCTGTGGGGATAAGTCAGCAGCCCCAGGACAGGCAGCTTACCCTGCACCCTGCCCCCCCCACTGGCACAACTCAACTCACCTTGTGGAGTGACACCTGCTGAGGACTCAGGCCGTGCTTCGCCAGGACAGGCTGCAGTGCCTCCTGCAGCCGCTTGGTGGGCTTGGTGGAGATCCGCACCACATGGTCTGCCAACTCCAGCCTGCACGGGAGCCTGGCGCTGCGATGGGCAAGCCCTCCCGGCTCCCCCACCCACCCATGACAAGCCTCACCTGACTAGGCAAGAAATGGCTCGGTGGGGGCTGACCAGGGAGTGGGGTTGGGCGGTTGGCACAAGAGGTGGCACTCAGAGAGAACAGCAGCCCCAACTGGTGTCCCAGTTGGGCCCCAGACTCAACCTGGAAGGAGCACTCACTCAAAGGTGATCCTGGTCTCCAGCCGCACTTCCTTGTCGGCCAGCACTGTGCAGTCCTGATCCAGAACCAGAGGCTTCTGTAGATACCGGGCAGGGTTTCAGCTTCTCTCCCACCCACTCCAAGCATTTCCCTGATGGGAGGGAGCCACCTTCACCTCCTCCAGTGGCTGACATTGGGTCCCTAAGTCAGAGGGACTCCCAGCGGGCTGGTGAATCAGCAATGGGGATGGGAACAAGAGGCTGGGCTGTGGTTAGAATGTGACATGGCCACCCCCAGGATGGCAAAAATGCTGGGCAGACTTGGAAAAGACAGGTGTCATAGGAAACATGGAGGTGGGCTGAGGCACCAAGCAGAAATGGCTTCGGTAAGGGGTGGTTTAGGTCCTGGGTCTTGAGGTGTCTTCTTCCTGGGCCAGGCCAGCACCTGCCTCCTGGACAGCTGTCCTGTAGTGCCTCAGGCATGAGAAGCCCAACCAGGTCCATCAGATCCATTTCCTCCCTTGCCATCCACATTGGGACAGCTACCCAGGCCTTGTCCCTTTTCGGACATTTGTCTACTTCTCGGTGTTCTCACCTGCTAAGGTCACTTCTTGTTTCCTCACTGCAAAAAGGGTCCCTTCCCCAAGATCCCCAACTAGGATGTGAAGCGGCTGGCATGGGGCCTGGCACACAGTAGGTGCACAAACAATAACTGTAGTGTCTACTGCCTCCAGAGGCCCTACCGCCTGCACGAGGCCCGGGGTGGAGGGGTGGTAGGAAGAAACAGCCTCTCCCGGGGCTAGGCCTATGCTGTTCTGCAGGAACAGGTGGGATGTAGGCGTTGAAGTTATATTTAGCCACTGTGAAAGCCCATCTGGACTGTGAAGGCTGCCAGGGGGTCAGAGAGAGTGGGCAGAGCGCCTCCTATTGCTGCCCTCACTCCCCCGTCAACTGGGCCCTGCACTTGCCCTGTGCTTCTTACCCACTTCCAGACCTCTGCTTCAGCTGTTCCCTTGGCATGTAATGTATTCTACGGGACAGCTCTACGGGACAAACTCCTCCCCGTCTTCATATTGCTACCTCTTCCATGAAGCCTTCCTGGCATCTGTCAGCAATCCTTTCCTCCCTCCCCAGAAACTCTCAATGGGGAGGGGGTTGACTCCTTCTCCCTGATCATATCTCACCTTCAGCCAGTGGCTCACCTTTAGCCCGTGGGCCTAGAGGACAAGCTGACCCACCTGGCAGGACCTTATAGACTTGTCTACTGGGTGGATATCCCCTGGAGTATTCTTTAGCTCTGCCTTACTGGATAGTTTAAGTAGATTTGCCCTAGACTTCCCTTTGAAGTTTAATGCTAGCTTGAGTCTAAAGTGTTTCATGGGTTAGGTGCCACTGAGTGCTCCTGATAGCAGAGGAGGTGAGGGCTCCCCAAAGTGGCCATTTCACTGATGGGCAGGATAAACTCTGGGAGTCATGGAGGAAATCCCAGCTTCAGAAGCGATTCTTCCTAACCCTCCCACCAACTCCCAGAGTCTCTGGGACCACCACAGTGAGGAGGATAGGTGAAGACAGAAACCAGGATGGGGAGAAGATGGGGATAGGATTTTGTAGGACAAAAGTAGGTGTCTGAGTTTGAGTGAGGAGTTAGTGCTGGGCTGATTTAGAATGGGCATTGAGGGGCAGGGTTAGAGTGGAGGCTAGGAAGGGTTAGGAAGGGGAGTGACAGAGATGGGGCTGAAACTAGGGTTGGTCCAGGAGATTTGGAATGGCCTTGGGACTGCGGTCAGGAAAGAATCAAACAGGAAAGGAGTTGGGGTCAGGATCAGAAAAGGAATTAGAGTTGGGGACCAGACCAGGTTCATACCTGCTCATTGCCCACCAGATAGACTTTGACATCAGGTAGAGAGAGGCCTCGTTTCTCACAGATGCCTGCCAGCATGGCACGGATGGTGAGGCCGGGTCGGGCGAGGGCCAAGGAGGCTGTGCCATCGGGCAGGTACACACAGCAGTACTTTCCCAACTGGTTTTCACTGTCACCCTCTGAGCTCCCAAGGCTCTTCCGGTGGCTCTGATTCAGGCAGGAGTGGGGGGAGGTCAAAGACACACAGACAAGGTAGGTACATAGACAGGGAAGCTCATGGGGTGTGCACACACTCACGTCCCAGAGTATGCTGGTTAGACAGGTATACTCACCTCGGTCTATGGGCACCTGGAGACAGGTCCACCCACCTACCTGGGCACCACACATGCACATACATGCACACACACTGCCTGAAGAAGACTGTACCTATGTCACACATGTGAGGACAGACAGAAAGTAAGGCGGCAGAGAGCCCACACTGGGGAGCGAGTCCCAGCATGGAAGTGGGGACAGTGACTGGGAGTGCCCGTGAAGGGGCCTGGCCCTAATCCCAACCTCATCTCCCCCCCACCCCACCCCAGTTGGCTCACCTCAGATTTGCTGCTGACGAAGGCAAGGAAGCCTAGGTCCAGACTGGCAGACGAGTTGAGGGAGCCCTGGGACTCTCTGCGCAAGTTGGGAGCACCCACCGCCAGTTCTGGGGGAGAGGGAGCACTGGGCAGAGTAAACCCTCTTCCCCATACCCACACATCTACAAGACCCTGTGGGGACCCTCCTGCAGGTCTGGATGCCTCGCAGTTTCGCTACTGATGGGGCTGCCCAAACCTCTGGCGTTTAGCCTGGGAACAGAACCACCCGGGGAATGTGGTGGTTACAGGGACATGGGTCGGGGAGGAGGACTCGCGCCCAAATTCCACCCTCACACATCTCTGCCCTCTGATCCTGCCCTCACCCCTGCGGAAGGACTTGCGGAGCTGGCGACCCCCAGGACCCTCAGTTGAAGGCAGCTGTCCCAACTCCTCCACGCCCAGCGGCAGCGACTTCCCGGGCTTCAGCTTCGGCTTCTGCGCGTGCAGGACAGGCGCTGGCACGAGGTGGGCACGAGGCTGGGCGCGAGCCCACGCCATCCCCTGGGCACACGCCTGCAGGCCGCCTCCCACCGCTGCCTCCCACCGCCCGCTCCGCACCTTCCTGCTGGCTTCGGGGCTGCCCAAGTGCGAAGAGCCAGGCTCCCGCAGGGGGCGCCCTTCGGCCTCGGCCAGGAGGCACTCGCGGTACAGTGGAGACTTGACAAAGCGCGCGTAGCTGTCGAACTTCATCAAGTTGAAGATCTGTGGGGCCCACGCCGGGCGGGCGGAGAACCCGAGCGGGCGGTCAGTGGCCGTCCGCGTCTCGTCTCGGGCCAGGGTCTTGGTGTGGGCTGGGGCCCTCGACCCAAGAGCGAGTCCCTGGCCTCGCGGCCTTCATCCTGACCACACCCCGGCCCTTCCTCCCCAGCAGCTTCCAGGGCACGCGCCGCCCTGCGCCCAGGCCCAGCCCCAGCCGTTAGCAGAGTGCCCGCAGCCAAATCCACATCCTTGTCCCTCCACCGCCCACAACCCCATCCCCAGGCTTCGTCCTTAGATCTGGACCCGCTTTGCTGTATGGTGCGACTCTCCCCCAGCCCTGGCACCAGACGGCTCACCTGAAGCTGCTGTGCCCGGAACATATCTGGCCGGGGTTCAGCCAGCACTTCCTCCCCGAGCCAGGCCTGTCTGTCAATGTTCACGGGGCTCAGTGCCTGACTGGACAAGAATTCTTGGTAGATGTTGCGGGCCTCCTGAGCTAGCTGGGGCAGGTGGGACAGAAGGTCAGGGCGCAGCCCATGCCATAACCCCTCAATACTGCTCTGCGCTCTGTTCCAACCCCCTCTTCCCCAACCTGTTTGGTGTCACTAGCCGGGATCTGCTGGAAGCGCTCACAGGCCTTCCAGAAAGTCACATTCTCAGCGCTGAACTCCTTCTTCAGGAACTCCTTGGGGATAGAAGGAGGGGGCAGTCAGACACACAGAGACCCTGTTAGGGGAGGCATTCAGGAGACTGGGTAGACCCAGGGCTAAGAGGCCAAGTCAGCTGCCCAGATCAGGAGGAACGAAAGAAAATGAAAGGCAGAGACAAGACAGAAAAAAGAACCTTCTCAGCTGGGAGAAGAAGGCGACAAAGAAAGGCTGGATGAGGCAAATGACAAAGGAGTCCCACCCTGACCAGTCTGAAGGTCCATCCTCAGCCTCTCTCATTCCTCCTTCCCCCCCACCCCGCCAGCTGCTGCCATTCTCCCTCCCTATCCCACTTCAGGGCTTACGGTGAAGTAAGCCAGGCCCAGGGGGTCCTGTAGCAACCGCTCAAAGGACAGGGCCCAGCTGGCCACGGGCTGGTCCTCAGTAGGGAAGGGGCCGCTGGGGCCACTGGGGAGGCTGTGGATGCTGAGGGAGCTGCCTCGGCCTTCACTCTGGCCCTGGGAGCCCGCCGTGCTGCTCAGCTCTGCAGAGGGGTAGATGGATGGAGGTGCGCCCTGCTGTCCTCCCCAGCCCCCCACCCCACCCCCAACCCCAGGCAGAGCCACTGCACCTGCACAGGTCCTCTCTCCCAAAAGACAGCAAGTGACAGGAATGTCCCCGCCCCTTTTCGTCCCCTCCCCCTGCTCCACCACCACCAGGCAGGCTTTCCACACGTACCCTGTCACTTACCTCCATCTGAGACAGCCAGAACCTACAAGAGACCAGGGTGGAAAGTCAGGACAGTGCCCACTCGGATCCCTAAGGGCAGCTCCAGGCCCATCACCCAGACTGGAGCTATATTCTCCTCTGCCCAGAAGGCTGTGCTGGGCAATCCTGGCCAAATCCCTGCTGGTCAGCATTTGTTCAGGCTGTCCCTGGCCCCAACTACCAAATGCCAATCAATCACCATACATTGGGACTTACCAGTCCCAGTCAACCTTTGAGTCACCCTTGGCTCCCTCCTCCACCAGCACAAAGCGTGGTGGGTAGAAACACTTGCCATCTGTGTGCCTTTGGCCAAGTGACTTGTCTCTATCTGTGACCAGGAGATGATGGCAACTTACTTCTAGGGACTGTTGTGAAGATCAAATCAGTGTAACGTATTTCTAGCATCCAGAGCAGTGGCCAGCATGTGGCAGGGGCTCTGTTAGTACTTGCGGTTGTCTTTGAGGAAGGAAAGGTCTCTCTACAGCCATGAACCTCCTCATTTCAACTCATAGGGCCCAGGGTCTTCCAGGGGTGCCTTCCTCACCTCAAGCAGGCACAGGACATTTGGTAGTATTGAGAAGGGGTTTTTCAACTTTAGGATGCAGTAGGTAGGGAGAAGCCCACCTCCAGTTTCAAGTTCAAGAAGGTGCAGTTTGGGGTCTGAGACACCCCATTTCTAACACACTCCCAGGGAGTCAGTGTCTGGACCACCCTGTGAGCAGCAATGCTGTAGAGGCCAATTCTATGCTCACCCCCCAGCCTGGGCTCCAGCTTTTCTAAAGCATAGCCCTGACCTCTCTGGGAATCCCAACTACTAGTGAAACAAACCAAAAAAACCTCCTTTCAAAATGACTCTTACTGTAGTTTCCTTTACTCTTCTGCCTACTTTTCTAGCAGCCCCCCAGCTTCCTCATCACCTTCTACCCAAGCAAGGCAGACTCCACACCCCACCTCTCTGTGTGCTCTGGGAACCTCCTCCGTCCCACCTACCTCCAGGCGCAGACACACAGTTTCCGCTAGCATTACCCCTCCGAATGTCCCAAAAGCCCCTCAAACTCAGCTGGTCCTAAGTGGAAGCCATGGAAGCCACCACCAAAGCAGGCCACCGCACAGGCTTCCCCGCATCCTGTCAACCTTCCCGTCACCTGCTTGCTGACACCAGACTGAGTCACCCCAAGTCCTTCCTCCCTGGACCTTCTCCGCTTTCACTAGCTTGTCACCCAGCGCTTTCACCACCTGTCCCTTTGTGCCATCCTCCCCCTGGAAACAGGTCTCCAACCATGTCCTCCCCAGGAAGCCTCTCCCTGACCTCATGCTGGAACCCTACTCTCCCACGGGCTCACCCTCATGGGAGTACCCAGCTCCCAGCTCTGCAGGCCACACTGCTCTGCACATTCTTTGGACATTGTTATCTTGGTCCCCCGAATGTTTTTTTCTTTTTTCAGTTTAAAGGTAATACAATTAAAAGTTAAAATATGCTTCTCATGTTTAAAAACCAGGGGTGTTACATAAAATCTCTGCCTTCTGTCTCCTTTTTAAGACTGGAACCCCCTTTCTCCTGAGCTTCTTTCCAGCTGAAAGCAGCAGGGAAGTTTCTGTGAGGGGCTGCATTCGCACTCGCAGGGGCCTCTGGGGCCGGCTGGACGCCCTTATGGAGGCAGACGGCCTGGGCCTGGCTTCAAATTTGTGCTATGTGACCTTGGACAGGATACCTCATCTCTCTGTGCTTCGTTTCTTCCTTTATGAAAGTGGGGCAAATAATGTCCGAACTTCAAAGGGTGATTGTGATTAAATATGCATAAAGAATCGAGGACACTCTCCGTCAGCCCTGTTGTCCTTGGTTGGTGCTGGGGTTTGAAATGCGGGACATTCTCCACGTGTGGCGGAAAGAGCGCAGGCGCTGCAGACTGGGACTCAGCCCCAGCCTTCCCCACTTCTAGTTTTCCAACTTGTCTCCTGAGCCGGGCTCCCACCTGGGGCGCAGGCGTAAGAGAAGAGGGTGTGCACACAGAGAGTGGCCCTGGGCCTGCCGTCCCACCACCCCGCCCTTGGCATCCTGCTCCTACATTTGTCCACTTCGCCCCGCTGCTGTTGGAGAAAGTCCCGACTCCTGGGGGGTGAGCGGAAGAGCAGAAGCCCAAGGTCCCTCCCAACTCGCTCTTTCTCTTCCTAGCGGCTTCCTCCGTCCTCACCTCCCCAGCCTCTGTGCCACCCTCGCTGCCACTGCCCTGCCACTGGGTCTCTCAGGAACTCCCAGCCTCTGGGCTGGTGCCTGGCGCGCTCACCTCCCTTCAGCCCAGGACTCAGCTTCTTCTTGTTCAGCCTCTTCCCCCAAGGCTGCTGGGACAGGCCAGGAACCCCAGGGAGGGCAAAGGTGCCAATCCACATGCCTCTCTCACTTTGTTCTTTATTTCCAGTGTCTGTGTCTTTAGGTAGGGCTGGCTCCCAGGCCCCCTGGCCTGACTCCCGGCCCGGGAGGGGGAGCAGTTGCCAGGTTACAGCGGAAATTCTGCCTGGTAATGAGCCCCTTTACCTTCCTCCACTTTCCTCCCCCTCACGCCCTACACTTTATCAAACTTTTCTATTGTCTTCATGCCCCTACTCACTCCTGCTTCCTGCTTTGCTGTTTTTCCTGCCTGGGTTTCTACTCCTGATGTCCCCCCCCAACCCGCCCCCCAACAGCTCTCCAATCTCTGCCTGTTGACATCAGTCATCGCCCAACACCAGTGGCCCTGAAGCCCCTTTCTCACCACACCTCTGCCCACTGGTGTCTGGGTCCCTTTCCCTTGCCAGCCTGGGAGCTCCCTCCTAGAGTAATGGCCTAGTTTGGAGGTGGGAACCAAAGTGAATCCCCCCCTCACACAGGCACCTCCTTGCTCCCTGCCCCCCAGCAGACTTCAGGGCCCCAAATAGCTCTCCTCTGCCCTCCCAGGACTCCCAATACCCCCTTCCTAGGGGTGCTCTTCCTTGGAGCACTCATCTTTGTGGTTCAGAGTTCACCTTCCAGAGCCCCTCTTGCCCACTGGTTGTTGATTCCTAAAGGGTATGAGCAGAGATCCAGGGAAGGAACGGAGCAGAGATGGAGTCCAACCCCGCTTCTGACCTTTGGGGGCAAGTAACTTTGCTTCCCTGAATCTCCCTGGGTAGCCTGTGGCTCGGCATTCCCCACCTGCTGGGTGCTGCTGGGAGGGTGCAGGAAGCCCAGGCCTCCATGTGAAAGCTTAAGCAGGCAGCCCATGGAACAGCAAGTCCAGGCATTGGGGGGGGGGGGAGTCTGGGGGAAGCAAATGGCTGCCACCTGCCCAGCCTTTCTCTAGGCCTGGGGAAGTTATTCAACTGGCGCTGCCTTCACTCCACTCTGGCCTGCCTGAGAAGTGGGGAGGGAATGGGAGAAAAGAGGAAGGAAAGATGAGGAAGGGTGTGGTGGCCTGTGACACCCCTCCCATGTCAGGTCTCAGTTTGGCAGACTTCTTTTCTTAAGAAATGGACCCTGGGGAGCTGCCGGTATGGGAACATACGAGATAGCCCAACATGGCCTGAGCGCTGACTGTGTGCCAGGCACTCTCTGCCAGCACACACTCGTGTTCTCACACCATCCTGGCATCCTGTCCCATTTAACGAGAGAGGGAAATGGAGGCCAAATAAGTCACAGAGCAGGAAAGTGGCTAAGCTAAAATTGCACTCAAGCGTGCCTAACTCTGGAGTCCAATGTCTTCCCTCCCCTGGCAGACAGGAGAGCAGGAGGCCCAGGGCCTCAGTCCTGGGGCACAGGTGGGCAAGGTTAGGGATAAAGGGTCCAGGGGCTCCTCTTGAACTCTGCCCTCTGGAGGGAATCAGGCCTCAAAGGGAAGGCTGAATTAATGAACATCTTCTGTGCCCTCCTAGCTTGGGGAAGGCCAGGTGCAAAGATCTTCCCTGTGTAGGCCCACAGAGAACCCTGAGCACCAGGGCCTGGCCCCATGCTGGACACTAGGAAAGAGAGAACAGTACAGTGCACTCTGCATGCAGGCCTCCCTGTCAGTGGAAAGACAAAATGCCCCCCCCGCCCCGGGGAACAAGCCACAATAATCATGCCTGTCTGGACTTCAGGCCTAGCCTCTCCCCATTCACCTGTGTCCCCCACCCTGCTCCCCACATCCTTTGCCCAGCACTTCCTCTTCCAGCAGGCGGGTCGTGACAGGACATCTGCAGTGCCATGATGCCCAGAGTGGGGAACTTGTGTCTCCCCCGGTCTTCCTTTAGTTTTCTCTACCCCTGACCTGACTCTTCTCCCCAGATCTGAATTTTTACTCTGGTCTTTGCACCTATGGTGCCATACCCAGAGCTGCTTGAGGGCAGAGGCTGGGCCTGGGGGCTCTTAACTAAAGGAGTGAGAGAGTGAAGAAATGCGGTGGTGGCCGGGGCAGTGTGAAGACCTCGCTGGCAAAGGGGCTGGGCACCTAAGTGACAGGTTTCACTGCAACTGCCTGACAGGCTGAGTGGCAGGCTGACAAATGAAGCCGTGTCAGTGGGGAATGACAGCAGGTGGGGGTGGCGGCAGGGGAGGTAGGCGAGGGCGCCAGGCAGTTCAGGGAGGAGGAGGAACCCCTGCATTGAGTCAGAGGATCCAGGCTCCCAGGTGGGCTCCTCAACCTGCGATGGCCGTCAATCAGTGTGATATCCCCCTCTGAGCCTCCCACAAGGAGGGGCTCATGGAAGGGGTCAGACACCCAGCCCCCAAGGGGTCTGGCACACCCCTGCCACCCTCTCTGTCAGTCCAGCATGGTCTCAGAGAACATGGCCAGTAAGCCACCCATCGGTGGCCCTCCTGATTCCAAGGGGTGTCACAGAGAGTTGAGAAAGACCCCGGAAGGACAAAGATGCACTGTGCTGCTGAGAGAAGCCAGGACTGCCCTGAGCTAGGAAGAGCTGCCACCTTCCTTGCTCTGAATGACTTTTGGGGAAAGGAGCCAAGGGTTGATGTGGGAGGGGCAGAGGCTAGATCTGTTTCTGGGACCCTCTGCAGGCCTGGAGGGTGTGCACAGCCTGAAGGCCCTCTGTGGTAGACTGGGTGCCCAAGAAGGGTTAGCCCAGCACCCGGCCGCTAACTTGGAGGCCCACAGGTTGCTGAGTGTCCCATGGGTGCCCACCATGGGGCTGTGACACAGACACAGTAAGACAGAACTGGGCCAGCTTAGTAGAATTTGCCTCTCCTACCCAGCTCGCCTGGGCCTGGGCAAGAGGAGATGCTAAAAGGAGAGGTGGGGATAGGTCATGGGAATTAGAAGGCAGGAGAGGGGGTGGAGGGGTGTCTCAGGTTCTCGGTGAGTCAAGGGATCCTTGAAGAGAGGCTGAGAATGAAGGGAAGCATCAAGATGACATTTATGGAGCCTCCACAGCAAGTGGAACAGGGACCCCCACACTGATTTTCTACTTAATCATCTCAGTAAGTCTTTGAGATGTGTTCCAATCTCTTCATTTTAAAGGTGACGAAACAGGATAGGAGAGAAGCCCTATAACGGACAGCAGAGCCGAAACTTAAGTCATCGGCTTTGTCCCACTGTACTAGTTTGGGGCTGGTTTGGGAGGAGGGTCTAGACATTGTATGGTCCCACTAGGGTTGTTAGGATGGGCTGGGGATTGGCAAAGGTGGGGGGTAGCACAGGTTACCCCATCTGCTGAGTGAACAGAGGAGCTGAGGGCAACTCTGTCAGGGAGGAGGCTTTAGGGGTGGGGCAGCGGCAGCATCCCAGTGCTTAGCTGCCTCCACCCTTCCTGCTAGGTCAGAGATAGAACAGAGAGGTGCAACCTGACCAGATCCTGCTGGCCTACCCGGGCTGCCAAAGGACTGCTAGTATCTAGCAGGAAGCTGAGGGAGCAGGTCTGGCTGGTGGTCAGTGCCCCAGTGGGTGCTGCCCCTAAACTAGCCTTGGACCTTGGGCATCACACTGTATGGTAAGGAGGAGAAGGCTAAGTGAGGTATGAGGCTTAGACCAGGAGAGGGGTGGGGGAGGGAAGGGGGTGTGCACCCGTTTCTTCTCCCTGCTGCCCTAGGATATGGGCCTCCCCCAACCCTGCCAAAGTAGCAAGTGAGAGAGCAACGGGGGCTGGCCCGGACACTTAAGTCCTCTGCTCTTGTCTCATCTCCAGGGTCACTCAAGTCTCTAGCGAGGACTTCTAGGTGGTCCTGGGGTGGAGGCACCAGTTCCCACACTCTGCTGCTGTCTGTTCCCAACTTCTCCCACCCGCTAGCAGCATGCAGGCTCTTGCCCAGCCCCACAGGCTGTGCCTCCTGGGCTCCACCCTGGGTGTGTCCACACCCTCCCCGTGGGCCTGGCCCACAGCCCGCACTCACCATGCGCCCGTTGGGGACACCCAGGTGCTTGGGCTTCCCTGGCATGCCGTCGTCGCTGTTCACAGGTCCCCGTCGCGGGGAGTGCCCACCATGGGGACTGTGGGCAGCGCCGACCAGAGCTTGAACAGCAGCAGGCAGGTGGTAGGCCGGCAACTGAAAGAGCCCTGCTTCACTCCCGCAGGCCCTCACATCCTGAAACAGCAGCTCACTACCTCTTTTCTCTGCCACAGGAAGTGTCTCTATAGAAACCGAACCACAGAAAGCAAGGTCTAAGAGAACGAACGCCTCTTCCTACACACACACACACACACACACACACAAATTCATGCGCACACACATGCCACCAACGCACCCTTGCCAACACCCCACACAGGCACCAGCACTCAGCAGAGGTTTCTCTGCGCCCAGCAAGGAGCCCAGCTAGGTCTGGTTCAGCCCAGCACAGAGAGCTCCACGGTCATGATCACATGTCTAGCACCTGTGTACACTCTGCAGGGGCTCCTGTGGCCATGTGCACACCTGTACCGAGTCTCCACGCGTGTACTTTACTCAGCACATTTACCTCACACCTGCTTATCTCACAGTGGGCTTGTGCACACTCACACCCTCCCTTGGGCAGTGCCATGTGTCGTTACTACCTCTATCCCTGGGCACTTCCCACCGAGGGAGTGTGAAGCTGGACACATACAGACCACTCAGGTATACAAGTATTAAAAGCACATAGGCTCTCCCTCATGAGGAGCACTTGGGGTCCGTGTAGAGTCCTTTGGGTAGGTGCTAGTGACAGGCACACCAGCACCCAGGCATATGTGGCCTCAAACAGCCCCAAGACATGTGCAACCAGGTGCGTACACACTCACCACCTGGGTGGTGTGTCTGCACCCAAAGACCTAAAAATTCCACCTTGGGGTAGTAGTGTACCTTTCTGTGAGTATGCTCGTTATTCCATACTTTATACATTAGGAAACTGAGACTGAGAGAAGTGAGGTGCCCAAGTTTACACATCAAGTTAGGGATCTGTTAAGCTTAGCAGATATGAACGTGTGTATGGGACAGTGGGGATACCAGTCGTTTGGCTGTAGCCATGACCAGCCCAAGGGGCCACAGCTCATCTTCCTCCCTCCCAAAGGTCCTATCACGGGACCCCTTCTTAAGGTCATTCTTCCCTGCTGCTGCAGAGATACCTCTGCACATCTGCATTGTAGAAGTCAATTTCAGCTCTGACCACTTCACTCTAGGGGCCCCAGTCAACTCTGGGATTTCTCAGCTTGATCCCCTGGGATTGGTAAAGCACCTCCATCCCTAGAACATTGTTCTCAACTTCTTTTTCCTGGTTTCCTACACTGGATCAGGTGCTGATGTTTAGTCTCCCTGTGGGACTTGGGATCTTCCTTCCCTGTGGAGACCTGGCTGGTTGAAGTCTTGTCCTCACTCATCTGCTCACGATGACTTCATTTTCAACCTTCCTACCTGTTACTTCCCTCCAATCTCTTATTACTATAGCCAGAGAAACCTACCTTTGGCACTCCCATGCTTAAAATCACCACCACCGCCTTCTAGAAGGCCATGTTCCTTAGCTGGGAACTGACGGCCCTTCTATTTCAGATCTCAGTAAGACTCCAGATTCATTAACACCTGTCTTCCCAGCCTCCAGTCTTTCCAAACAGCTTTTGCTCCTTATGTTTTCGGACCTCCCTCCCTGCCCTTGTATTTCCTGTTCCTTCTGCTAAGAATACTTTCACCTTTCTAATCTTCCTTCATTACCCAGTTCTAGAACAAATATTCACTCTTTTGCCAATTACTTGTTAATCATTCCTATGTGTAGAACACTCTTCTAGAGATTGGAAATCCAGGTACAACCATAGCTGACAAAAATTCCAGGCCTCATGGAGGTCTAGTGTAATGCCCATGCTTCTGTTGGATGAAAAGAGATTGAAGACCAAATGGCAGATGTTTGTTGTAGAGAAGTCTGTACTTTATGTATATATGCATGTTATTACTTGAGTAATAGAAAAGCTAACTAAAATTTTATGATCCAGAAAAGATGTCATAGCACATAATCCTGAATAAATTCATTCACTCAAATGGGTAGCTTCTTAAAGAATCACAGGACTACACCTGTGATTTCTAACAGGTGTACAATTTCTAATTGTAGCAGCCAGAGAAGCCAGGAAGGGGCTGTAAACTAGTGGCCAGATGGAGACCAGCTTAGAAGAGGAAGGCACTGGTAGTACCATGGGTCTGGTGTGGTTTATCTTCCGATCTTTCCTGAGATATCGGAAATTTAGACTTCAAAAGTGAATTTAAGTCTCCTGCTTTAAAAAATACCTGTAGTTACATCATTACTGAAATAGCCTGGGCAGGTAAGAGAGCTCTGTGAGATAGTGCTTGACCTCTGGTCCATAGTCAGTTTTCCTGGGCCTTTCTTGGATGCTTCTTGCTGCATTAAGCGGGCACCATGTTCTGGATGGATCACAACCGTCCCTGGGGGTCCAGGTCAGGATCCGGGCGGCTCCTCCTGCTTAAACTCAACTGGTCCTGAGAAGCTGGGAGTGGCGGGTGCCAATAACCGGCTGCAAAGGTGTGAAAGGCAGAGGCTGGTGAACCCAAACTCCGCTGAAGGACTGCCCGGGGCCACTTAAAAGTCCGAGGCAGCGCGAGACTGGAATTCAGTCTGCCGTGTTCAGTACAGAGCCTCATTTCCCCCCGGGACTGAGCAAGGTCACTGTTAAGATGGTATTCATGGCTTGCTGCGCAGGGCTGCAGGACAGTCCCGGTCAGCTCACTCCACGCCAGAGGTCCCGCAGACCACCCGCGCCCGGCAGCCGACTCAAGCTACCTGTGGGTTTCTCGTTGGCCGACAAGCCTAACGTGCTAGTCCAAGATTGGCTGCGGTTCTTGTCGATCGTTAGAACGGCTGCTGAGGCTGGCCCACATTTGCCTCGTCGTCTCCAAAGGGATGGGAAGGCACGCGACGGGGGGTGGGGGGTTGGGAGGGGGGAATGCTAAGCTTAAAAAAAAAAAGTCGCCGCTTCGGCTGAGAGGCCTTGCGTTTAACTCCTCGGTGACACTAGCGTTGGAGGGTTTCCGGCCGGAGGCCATTAGATGGCACACCCGGAAGGCGGAAGCTCTAGGCGGAAGTGGCTGAGAGGAGCGGAGAATGGCGGTGGAAGGCTGGATTTGGCGCTGGGGCTGGGGCCGGCGGTGCCCGGGAAGGCCTGGGCTTCCCGGCCCCGGCCCTGGCCCCACCTCACTTCTCCTTCTCCTGTTTCTGGGGCCGGTGGCTTCAGACATAACTGACGGCAACAGCGAACACCTCAAGCGGGAGCATTCGCTCATCAAGCCTTACCAAGGTGAGGCCTGGGGCGTGAGCGCCAAGCAGGACCGGGTTGGAAAGGGGCGCATTTTCTCCTGAGCTGAGCAGCCCTGTGGTTTCTTGCCTTTGGCAAGGCCAAGCCTGGTATGGGCTTTTACACACCTGTCTGTGCCTTACAAAGAACGTGCGTTTTCGGTCTCTGCCCACAGGGGTCGGTTCCAGTTCCATGCCCCTCTGGGATTTCCAAGGCAGCACGATGCTCACCAGTCAGTACGTGCGTCTGACCCCGGACGAGCGAAGCAAAGAGGGTTCCATCTGGAACCACCAGGTGAGTGGTTCCTAAGTGTCTGGGCAGACCGTTAATGAGCCATCACTCCGGTCTTTCAGCAGCCTAGTGGTTTGAAGGCACGTGCTCCCTCCCCGCGTCCCTTCCCCATCTTGGTCACTCCCACCCTTAATAACAGGTAATGACTGGACTTTACTGTGTGTCTGGAGCTGTGCTTGACATTTTCCATCCTCCTCATTATATTCTTTAAAAAGCCATGTGCAGCATCAAGTGGTGTCTTCTTCATTTTACTGACCCAGAAGTTGAGACCATTAGTTGCAAGTGCTTTACCCAAAGTCACAGTAAGCAGTGGAGCCCACGGGCTCTTTGAAGCCTTTCAGTAGTGGGGTACAGGGAATGACTGGGGACTTTATTGGGTATTTTGCTGTGTGTTAGACACTGACCTAAACGTGCATTATAGCATTTGGTGTTCAAATAGGCTGTTTGAATAAATAGGTTGTTGCGATGTGATGCAGAGCTAACACAGAGACGGTTGTAAGCAGTACTTAAACTTCATGTCTCTGATCTCCAAGCCTAGCAATCCGCTTGGTACATTTCACCCCCTCCACTTGGACAGTGGAGGAAACCCCAGAGAAATACTTGCAGACTCAGCCCCCTCCCCCAGTGCTTGGTTGATGAGTACCAGGGAGAGACTGCATTTGTGGGCAGTTTTAGTTTCTGTGACCTTTACTCTGAAGGTCAGGAAGCCTTAGGTGTCAGCTGGAATGCACAGGTGAGCAGTGGCCAAGCCAGCTGCTGTACAGACTCCATATTGATATATTGTAGTTCAAGAGAGGGGAGAAAGGGAGTAATTTTGGACAGAGGCACTGCTTGGAACTGAACCTGTTCCTGCCCCAACCTGACTGGTCTTTATCCTTTCCACAGCCTGACTGTTGGCCTGTGTCTTAGTTTTCTCCATCCTTTAGTCCTTTCTGGCTGCTTTCCCATTTAGGTCTGTCCTTGTGTTGCCTCATCTGCCTCAGCAACTCCTACGCTGGGACATCTGGAGTTATTTTCTTCGGTGTTTGTTCTGATTCTCAGAGCCTGGGGTCTCCTGTGAAGTGGTAAATGTGCATTATGTGAAGTGGTAAATGTGCATTATGTCTACACAGTCTGGCCTCTGGTGCCTGGCATCTCCAGTCACTCGCTTTTTTGGTTTTGTTCATTCTCTCTGGCTGCCTTCTTGCCTTAGGACCTTTGCACTTGTTCCTGAAGTCTGGGACACGGCCTTCTGGCGCTTCATGCTTATTTGATTCCTTCTCATCTGTTAACTCTCAGCTCGAGTGCCACCCACTCAGACAGTACTTGTTAACTACCTTACCTTCCCCAAGTCACCACAGTCTGTCACATTATTCTGTCTTAGGGCTTTCAGTTAATTTTTAAAAATGATAATGTAGCCTTATATTTTTCATGGAAATGAGTTCAGTATAGCACTGAGGTTCCTTCCCCCCCCCCCTTAAGAAGGTACAAATAGTGCTAGAACTATTTGAAATTGGGTTTAGTCACAAGTAATTTAATTATAGTTGTAGGTAGCTGGTGGTTGGCATTGTTGATAGTTTGGCTATGTCACAGGGCTGAGAATTCTGCACTATATTCATCAGCTTTCCACAGCTTAGAATATGATTGTCTTGTCTTTCCTTCACCTCCAGATTCAGTTCTAGGGACCTTTTTATTTGGTCTGGCAGGGACTCCCTTAACAGCAGGAGTGTTTCCTATGTTTCCTGAGAAAAATTCCTTGAGACTAAGTCTCTACTCAGTGCTTCCAAGAATCATGCCTCTGTCTTCGGTGAACTGGAGAGATGCTTTCTGGACTTTTCTCTTTTTTATCCCCCTCCTTCCTGTCCTGGGAGAGGCACCAAATTAGCAAGCACTCCTGAGCACCTGCTGTCTTTCAGCGTGAGATAAGACTTTGGTGTGGGGAAGAAGGGCGGGGACCGAAGGAGTGTTCCTGTTGGAAGGAGAATCCTAGGGGCCTGCTGGCTGGGGCACAGGACAAGGAGAAGGCCTGAGGGACTGATAAGGCCCTTGGAGCAGGGCTTAGGGGCTCATGTGGAGGTTGTAATAGTGGCCTATAAGCACATTTTACTGATGTACTGGCTGAAAGTATGTATACATATATCCCCTTGCACTTTTTTATAAGCTGATACCCAAAATTACTTAAAATATTTGCAAAGGACATAGTTTCCAGCATGTTTCAAATGTTGCCCTTTAAAAATAAAAACAAGGCCTCCCTGGTGATACAGGTGTTAAAGACATAGCACTATCAAGCAAGTACCAGCCACTGCGATTTGAGTTTGACAGCCAGGGAGCTGACCCACATGGGGCAGCGGACTTCTCCTGACCCTGCCTGCTGCGTCTCTCAGCAGTGTGTTTCAGTAGATCCGTCTGCTGTGTTGCCTTCTCTGCCTCTGGTGAATACTATCACCCCCCCACACACCTCTCACCTACACCCCAGTTCTTATATGCATAAATAAATCTTAAAAAAAAAAAACAAAGCAAAAATACTCTTAAATGTATTCAGAGGAATCTAAATATTACCATTCGGTATTCATTTTTTTTTAAAGATTTATTTATTTATTCATACAGAACTGGGGTACAGGCCAGAGATGTGGAAGGTGAGAGGATTCACCAGACCCAGAGTGGGGAGCAGAACAGGCAGATCGACGAAGTACACTGCTGAGGAGAGCAGCGGGCGGGTCAGGAGAGGTCTGCCACGCCATGTGGATCTCCTCGGGGCAGGCGGGGATTGAACTCATGCGGAAGTGGCTTAAGCTTCTTCTTAGTGCAGTGTTTTAACCTGCTGCACCACCAGGGAGGGCCTCATTTTTTTTTTTTTAAACAAACTTTGGGTGCTTTTTATTTTGCATATAAGAACCACCTGTTTGGATGTGCAATACCATATAAATAGCATGTTCCAGTGCTCATGCACAGCAAAGAACAAATACCTTAAGGCTTACTTTACTATCAGTGCAATTTCTTTTGTGTTAAGAGGTAATGGCCTCTACTGACAATAACTTGATTTAGATCACTAAGTGGCTTCTGGGAGGAGAATGGCCTGGGTTCAAGGCTAGGCATCAGCTCCTCCTTTGACTAGCTGGAATTAAGACCCCAGCAAAGTAATTTAGCTTCTCTGGGTTTCAGTCTCCTCATCCATGCATGAGGAAGCTAATCAGAGTATTGGTTAGTGTTATCAATATTGTTTTGAATATACCCCCTTTGAGAATCTCAGTGGTCTTTTTCCTAGAAATGCTCAGATAATTATGCACAGAAGATTGTGAGCAATTATCAAAGCATTCATAGATGAGCAGAAGGTCCCTTCTTTTTTTTTTTTTAACATCTATTTATTTATGCATTCAGAACTGGGGTACAGACCAGAGTTGCAGGGTTAAGAGGATTCACCAGAGACAGAAGTGGGGAGCAGAACAGGCAGATTGACAGAAATACACTGCTGAGGGGAGCAGTGGGCAGGACAGGAGAGGTCTGCCACATCATGTGGGTCACCTTCCTACCTGCAGTGGCTGCAATGGCTTCATAGTACTGTGCTTTTTAACCCATTGTACCATCAGGGAGGGCCCCCCTTCTTTTTAAATACTATGATGAAGCCCAAGTTTATACGTCAGGTTTTTGTTGTTTTTTTTTTTTTAAAATTATTTAAATCTGGGGTACAGGCCAGAGGTGCAGGGGTGGTGAGAGGGTTCACCAGAGACAGAGTGGGGAGCAGAACAAGCAGATGAATAAAGTACACTGCTGAGGAGAGTAGCGGGTGGGTCAGGAGAGGTCTGCCGCGCCATGTGGTCACCTCCGGGGTGGGGGTCGAACTCATGTGGAAGTAGCTTTAGCTTCTTAGTGCTGCGCTTTAACCTGCTGTGCCACCAGGGAGGGCCCACATCAGGTTTTTTTTAAATTAAACTTATATTTTTGTTACATTTTCCACACAGTTTTATCCTAAATACAGTATATGTAATACTTGCAAATCTCTATTTATTTTCATTTTTTAAAGGTTTGTGTGCATACAAGAGCTGGGGTGTGGAGGGTGGAAGGATTCACCAGAGAGAGGGGGAAGCAGAACAGGTAGATTGATTGAAATACACTGCTGAGGAGCGAAGTGGGTGAGGCCGGAGATGTCTGCCACCATATGTGGGTCACCTCCCTGGTCAGGGACAAACTCATGTTGATAGCTTTAAAATGCGGCGCTTAACCCCTTGTGCCACCAGGGAGACCTGCAAATCTCTTACTGGTTAACCTCATATATGTAACAAAAATGTGTGTAATGTTAATGTTCTTTGGATCTTGAACTGAGTTTTAGTATTTCCTTTGGACTTACTATAATAATTAGTACACAATAGATTAAAAAAATATATCACATTACACAATCTCTGAATAATTATCAAAAGTAAATTGATTGCAATGCAGTCCTGTTGGCACAACAGGCCAGCACTGTGAAGCTGTCTGCAGCCACTGCAGCACAAGTTAAATCCCTGGCCAGGGAGGTGACCCATATGGCGTGGCAGACCTTGCCTGTCCCACATGCTGCTCCCCTCAGCAGTGTATTTCAGTACATCTGCCTGTTCTGTTCCCTACTCTCTGGTGAATCCTCCTACTCCCTCCCATCCCCCCACCCCCACCATGCTTCTGGCCTGTATGCCAGTTCTTGTATGCATAAATAAATAAATGTTTTTTTAAAAAAGAAATATAGCTGAATGTATGTCCCCCCCCCCCCCACCCTCTGGATGGGTGCATGTCATCAGAATGAAGCATGCTTTGGCATTACTTTGCTCTCTGTTTTCATGTGGTGAGCACTGAGAAACTGCTTCAGTCAATAAATAGCAGATAGAGTGCAGGGCATTTTGTTACAGCAAGGTTACCCAGTATTTTGAACTGCTTTTGGTTTATAAACCCCAAGTAATGTTGCGATTGTTCATCAAAGTGTTCTGATGTATCAGCTGACCCTTGGATTAGCTGTGCTTGCCACTGTGCTGTAAGCAAAGAGTGGAAACCATCTCATTGTAGAATGGTCTGGAACTGTAAAGTTGGTCTGGTGATGCACAGGACACCAAGACTTCTGAGCTCCCCAGGTGGCTGTGCTGCGCAGCAGGGTAGAGAGCCAGAGCCACAGTACAGTCTGTCCCCCACCCCCTACCCCGTCCCAAGAGCTTTGTATGTCACTTCCAACCTGTCCCTCACCTGCTTCAACTCTTTCGTCTTCATGTTGTCTGTATCCTGGTCTTCTGTTCTAGTTCTAGTTTTCCATCTGCCCCATGAAGACTTTTTTTTTAATAGTAGAATAGTTTATTTTTACAAAATGTTGTTCATTTTTCTATCTCACTTGCAATCCCTGTGGGCTTCCCATCACCAAATCACCTGTGTGTCATCACCATAGTCCCGTGCACTTCCCTCCCCACACCATTTTTGATCCCATTCCCCATTCTACCCCCGTAAAATGTCTCTGGTATATAGTTGTTCGTTATTATTTTCTCCCCTGGTCATATATACTCTTGTTATGAGTGAAACCATCTGGTATTTTTCTTTTTCTTTCTGGCTTTTCTCACTAAGCATGATCTTTTCCGGCTCCACGCATGTTGCTGCAAAAGGTATGTGTTTCTTTTTTTTTGGTGGCTGAGTAATATTCCGTTGTGTATATGTACTTCATCTTTTTAATCCAGTCATCTACTTTTGGGCATTTGGACTGCTTCCATGTCTTTCCTATTGTAAATAAAGCAGCAATAAACATGGGGATGCAGGTGTCTTTTTGAATCAGTGTTTTCTGTCTTTTGGGTAGATCCTTAGGAGTGGGATTGCTTGTCATATGGAAGCTCCATTTTTAGCAGTTTGAGGAACCTCCAAACAGCTTTCCATAGTGGTTGTATTAGTTTGTATTCCCACCAGCAGTGCAGGAGACTTCCTTTTTCTCCGCAGAGACTTTTTAGGGCCTGGAGATTCTGGTGTCTTGAACTTCCTGGTGTACTCTTTCCTGAAACTGATCTCCCTGCGAACATGCAGGGACACTTGCAGGGGTGAGAGTAGGGTTCCTTTTCCCAGGCCCCCATTCCTAACCTCCCTCTCCTGGAAGCCAGAAGGCACAGTTCACCGCAGCTCTTACCTGAGGTCTTGTTCTCAGATACCCTGGGCTCCGGAGAGACACTTTGAAACCTGGTTTCTGTGCTGACTTTTGTCTAAGTGAGAGATAATAAATATTTTTTTCAACTCTATGATGGCTTTTCTAGTCATAAAGATTGTTGTTATTGGTATCTAGTTTCATCAGCATCAGGGACTGCTGAAGGTCTGCTGACCTTTCGGGCAGGTCTTTTGCGGTGCAGTGTGTGTCTGTGCAAAGAATTCAGTTTTCCGCTGCATGAGTGCAGTGTGCCCTGGACCCTTAGATCAAGTTGAAGGTTGAGTTCAATCCTTCCTGACACTTCTGTCTTCTTTTCTTCAGTCACTAAAAGAGGTGTGTTAACTTTCTGGGTTTGGATTTGTCTTTGTAGTTCTGTCAGCGTCTGCTTAATGCATTTTGAAGTCAAATTAGGTTAAGATAGAAAATGAGTTTTATTGTATCTTCACGGTAAGTGGAGTCTCATTTGGAAGAGTCTCCTTCTACACAGCGTGGTTGGTGTAGCTATGAGCTTACTTTTGGTTGCCCATTGTGAGCCAGACCTTCCTCTGTCCTTTTCCTTGTGTCTGTTTTAGTGTTCTCTCTTGTCACGACATATAATTAGACTTCTGGGGATTATTTTGCTTATTTTTATTGTGGTAAAACACAGATAACAAGTGGCCCTCCCTGGTGGCGCAGCGGGTTAAAGCACAGCACTGAGAATCTAAAACCGCTTCCGCATGAGTTCAATTCCCGCCTGCCCTGGAGGTGACCACATGGCGTGGCAGACCTCTCCTGACCCGCCCGCTGCTCCCCTCAGCAGTGTACTTCGTCGATCTGCCTGTTCTGCTCCCCACTCTGTCTCTGGTGAAGCCTCTCGCCGCCCCTGAGCTTCTGGCCTGTACCCCAGTTCTGTATGTACAAATAAATAAATCTTTTAAAAAAAAAAAAAAAACACAGATAACAAGGTTTACCATTTTAAGCCTTTGTATTTTTATATCATTTAATTTATGAAACCATTGAGATACTCATCGGCATGGAGACAGATTTTTTTTAACGTAATGGCCAGCAGAAAATGAGTTATGATTATGTCTACGCATGTGAAAGAAAATTAAATTTTCCATTTTTTTTTTGATCATGGCAAAATATACAAACATGTAATTGAGGACCCTCCCTGGTGGCTCAGTGGGTTAAAGCACAGCACTATGAAGCTGTCCTCAGCCACTGAAGCACGAGTGTGACCCCCAGCCAGGGAGGTGACCCACATGGCATGGCAGACCTCTCCTGTCTTGCCCACTGCTCCCCTGAGCAGTGTATTTCAGTCATTCTCCCAGCTCTGCTTCTCATACTGTCTCCAGGGAATCCTCTCATGCTCTCCCCTCATACACCACTGGCCTGTACCCCAGTTCTTATATGCATAAATAAACAAATCTTTTTATAAAAAATGTAACTGACCATATTTAGATGTACAATTCAGTGGCATTAAATACTTTCACATTATTGAGCTACCCCATCTACCTGCAGAATTTCCTCATCTTCCCAGACTGAAAACTGTACTCATTAACACAAACTTGCCCTCCCCACCTCTCCCAGTCCCTAGACGCAGCCGTTTTACTGTGTGTCTCTGAATTTGACTATTGCATATATAAATGAAATCACAGAATATTTGTGTCTTAATTATCTCACTTGGCGTAATGTCTTCATGGTTTACCTTTTTATGACAGTCACGTGTTTGTGGGGGGGCAGTACATTTTGTTTCTCCATTCATCTACTGATGGACACTTGAGTTTTCTCTGCCTTTTGGCTTCTGTAATGCTTCGTTGAGCACGGCAGTACTGGGTGTCTGACTCCCCACTTTCACTTCTTGGACATGTGCTTAGAAAGTGGAATTTCTGGGAGCGATTATTCTATTTTTAACTTTTTGAAGACCACTAAACTGTTTCTGCAGTGACTACCCATTTTACACACACATAATTTCTCTACATCCTTACCCACACTTGTTATTTTCTATTCTCTCTCTCTCTCTCTCTCTTTTTTTTTTTTTGGTAACAGCCAACCTAGTGGGTATCAAATGCTATCCCAGGGTGGTTTGGTTGCATTTCCCTGCTGACTAATGATCCCAAGCTTTTTTCCATGTGCTATTTTTGACCATTTGTTTATCTTTGGAGAAATGTCTTTATTAAGTCTTTGTTCACTTTTGAGTTGGGTGTTTTTGTTGTTGAGTTTTAGGAGCTCTTTACATTCAGCAGGTCCTTGTAAGATTGATGAGAGAGGAAAAAATTTCAGCTGACAAACTTAAGTGAAGTTATTCCAGGACCTGTTTTTTGCTCAAGTTGAAGTTTCTAAGAACTCAGTCAAGATATTAAGGGGGTGGGGATGGAGTAGAGATATTGAGGAGTCACTATATTCTGGATATTAATACCTTATCAGATATGTAATTTGGAAATATTCTTGAGTTGTGTTTTCATGCTGATGTTCTCAATTTTTCAAATTTTTTTTTTCTTTTGAAACATTAACAGTGGGGCAGACTTTATTTAAAAGATTAGTGTTTGGGGCTTCCCTCATGGCCTTTTACATACTCTTGCTTAAATAATTCTGGTTGATAGAAAGTGTAATATCAGAAGTTTATACCCATAAGCTAAGTAGCTAAAGGCCATCTCACAAAGGGATATTTGATCTTTAGTCAAGTAGTTAAAAGCACTTGCTGCAGGAATGACTTCATTGGTTTGTTTAGAGCCCTCTAAACCTCTGACATACAGAAACTACTAGATAGGAAACTTTTTACACACTATTCTGATTTAATTCTCCCTACAACTATACCTCAGCTAAGGAAAAAAATCTGCCTTAATTTATATTTGTTTTTGCACGTACTTAGCTATTGTATCCAATAAATCTTCTAAGTCTAATGTTGTAAAGATTTCCTATTTTCTTCTAAGAGTTTTATGTAGCTTTAGCTCTTAAGTGTTAAGTCTTTGATCCTTTTTTTCTTTTAAATTTCTATAACAAGAATTGGGGTACAGGTTAGAGGTGCTGGGGGTGAGAGGATTCACTAGAGACAGAGAGGGGAGCAGAACAGGCAGATCCACTGAAATAAACACTGCTGAGGGGAGCAGCAGGCAAGACAAGAGAGCCTGCTGTGGCGGGTGAGTGACCTCCCTAGCTGGGGATCAAGCTCATGCTGAAGCAGCTTCTGACAGCTTCATGGTACTGAGACTTAATCCCTTGTGCCACCAAAGAGCCCCAGTCCTTTACTTCCTAGATTAAACTTTTTACTCATATTATTGGGGATTTGAAGGCAGTTGTAAGAAAGACTACAGAGAAACCCTATCTACTCTTACGTTTTGTTTTGTTACCCAACATTTTCCATTGTATTTATTAAGTTTTGGGTGCATCTTACTATTACTGAATTTCCATTTGTACTGTCTGTTTTCTGTTCACTTTTCTCTCCAGTGTTGACTTCTTTTGATTGGTTCATTTTTATTCCATCTTTCTGCTTCTGCTAGCATGAAAGTTATGTGCCTATTTCCCAATTATTTAGTGATTACTCTGAAGATTAAAAATACATTATGTTTTAAGACAAAAAAAAAAAAAACCCATAGAACTAATCTTATTTCAAAGATATATGAAGAGGAGACTGTTCCTTTTGCACTCCCGGCAGGCTCGGCAGGCTCGGCAGAATCCGACCACCCTGAGAATCCAAACGGTCCCTGAGGGCTCCCTAAAAAAAAAAAAAAAACATTATGTTTTAACAAAAAGTCTTAACACTGCCTACTTTTTTTCCTGGACAACACAAGGACACTTGCATCCCATTTATCCTGATGTCATTTATTTTAACTTTTCCACTTTAAGTCACATAAAACATTATCGTTTTATTCAGTAGTATTTATTTAGATTGTTGCTCTTCATTCTTCTTGAGTTCTTTGATCTTCTATTTGGATCTGGATCATTTTTCTTTTCCTTGAAGACTCAAAGACAGTTTGAAGTTTTTTGTTTGTCTGAAACTGTCTTAATTTCATTTTCATTCTTTTTTTTAATTTATTTTTAAAGATTATTTATTTATACATACAGAACTGGAGTATAGGCCAGAGGTGCAGGGAGAGTGAGAAGATTCACCGGAGGCAGAACAGAAGGTAGAACAGGCAGATTAACAAAGTACATTGCTGAGGGGAGCAGCGGGTTGGTCAGGAGAGGTCTGCCTCGCCATGTGGGTCACCTCCCTGGCCTAGGATTGAACTTGTGCTGAAGTGGCTGCAGCAAGCTTCACAGTGCTGCACTTTAACCCATTGTGCCACCAGGAAGGGCCCTGAATCAATTTTAGTGTTTAGCTATCTCTTGAGCTATTCCTTCACTACCTTCTGGCTTTGCGTTCACTAATTCTGTCCTCATCTGTTTTTAATGTGTGTTAAACCTATCCATTAATATGGTTACTTTCAGCTGTTACTCTATTTGGTTCTGGATTTTTTTTTTTGTAGTGCGATTAAAAAAAAAACCAATTTTTTAAACTGTTTCATACCTCCTTGGATAATACCTGGAGCTCCTGTTCCCTCTTTTCCTCCCTTCTTTCCTTTCTTCCTTACTCTAGTTTTATTCGTATCTTGTCTTTTCACATGCCTGTTTTTTTTTGTTTGTTTGTTTCTGTTTGTTTTTATTGTGTGCCACATAATATATTTGTAAAATTATAGTAAAAGTTAAGGTCTGGAAGAGCCCTTCATTCCAGTTTCGAGGATTGAAGACTCAAAGCTCAGCCACCACCCCTGGGAGGGCTTTTCTCTTCCCTCCCTACTTCTGGATTGTTCCTTGGCTCACTGGGACTTCCACCCTCCCCTTCCCCCACAGGCCTTGGACTGTGGGTTCCTTATCTGTCTGTCCTTGATGCTTGTTCTCTCCATTGCCCCTTCTCTCAGAGGCTCAATCTGCAGCTTCTCCCAGAGCCAGTGAACTGTCAAGAATTGGGAAGGCTGAGCTGTCACACTTCGCAAGCTGTCATGCAGGTCCCTGCTAGCTCTGTGTGTGCCCTGGGACTGGGGCTCATGGTTTGGGTTCCTGGTGCCAAGAGCTGGAACACTGGTGATGGCTCAAGGACTGAAAAAACCAGATTGCTCATACTGGGGCATAGTCTAATCAACCTTAATTTGTGTGGCTTTGATTACAGACAGGATATATTCATTATACGAACATCAAACATAGAAAGTACACATTCTCTCGCCATTGTTAGTTCCCGTCCCAAAGTCACCCATTATCAGTGTTGGCTCATGTTCCTTTTATTTTTTCTCTCGTTACACATGTACTGATAACTTTTTTCCCAAAAGTAAGGAGGTGCACTGGTGCTGTTTTGCAATTTCATTCCTCTCGTAGAATATTTGATTCCTTTAAGTGTAAGTGCAGAACCAGACCTGCCTGGTTCTGTTAAAAAGCTGCGGTGGCTGGGTTGCCCCCATGAGCTTGGAGCAGTCCCTGTCCCCTGGTGGTTTGAGGGTGCATCCGGCTCTCCAGCCTTGGCCATGTTGACATTAATGTTCTTTTCCACAGCTGTTAAGCTAGTAGGTCAACAATACCTGGTTTTAATTTGCCCTCTGCGGGGCCTTTGTTTATTCTCTTGCTCACACACCCCGCTACAGACTTCCCCTAAGTGAATTCTTGTCAGGGTATGTGTCGACACTTTAGTTTTCATGAGCAACTTCCTGGTGGTTAAGACCTGGCTGTTCCTGGCTGTGGGTGGTGCCCAAATCCCCATCCTATGTTCATGGCTGCTGGGGAGCCTCCGCCTTCTCTCACATCATGGTGGCCCAAAGGCCCATGCTCCTGTCCCCAGTGTCACCACCATGCTGAGGCCATATTGAGACTGCAAGGGAGGCAGGTGGTCCTAGGGCCTGGAGTGGCTCAGGCCCCTCGGTTTAAAGGTTGGCTTCACAGGGAGACTTTGGCCTGGGAGGCCAGCAGGGAGTTGGTTCTGTTTGTGTGAAAAACTTGAAGGTGGAGAATGCTGAGCAGACGTTTCCAAGTCAGATAGACCTGGGCCATCCGCTTAACCGTTGTAGACAAGTTCTTTTGTCTGTGAATGTGTTTTACTTTTTTCTTTCTTTTTTTTTTAATGTGTTTTACTTTTTTCTAAAATGCTCTTGCTCAAGCAGGTTAGTTATCCTGCCACAGATCCCAGGACCGGAACAGGAGCAGTGGAGAGGGAGAGGAAAGCGAATCATCCTAGTGGGGGCTAGAGCCTCTTGGCTGGACTCAGGCCCTGGGAACCCTGTACTGCCTCCTCTCCTCACTTGTAAGGCTCAGCAGCTCCCTCCCTCCTGTCAGGAATGCTCGGGAGGTCTGTTTGCTTGACCCCCACTGCCTTCAGTCCTGTTTTAAGTGTCCTGTCTTGGTGGGGAAGATACCCTGTGCTGGGTCACCTCCAGCTGTTGGCAAGGTCCCAGGGTTCTGAGCATCCCCCTTGGCTCTTCTTCCAGCCCTGCTTCCTCAAGGACTGGGAGATGCACGTCCACTTCAAAGTCCACGGTGTAGGGAAAAAGAATCTCCATGGAGACGGCATCGCCTTGTGGTATACCCGGGACCGCCTGGTGCCAGGTGAGAGGTGCTGATGTGGATGGTAGTTCCGCACGCAGGGACCCGCCTCTCTGCACCTTCGCTTAGGGTGTCGCTCCTTCTCTTCAGAAACCTGGGACCTCAGGGCCTGCTGGTGAGAGGAATGTCCCTTCAGGCAGAAGGGCAGCTGGATCCCACAGCTCAGTTCTGTACCCCAGTGTGGCCTGGTCTTGTACCAATGCTTTGTGTCATTTTGCTGTTTTAGAAAGTTACCGTTTAAAAGCAAAAAATAGGAAGGCTGTGTGATCTGCAAAGCCTACAGGCTTTCGTCTCTGGCATGTGGCAGGCAATTGCCAGGTCCTGGTTGAGAATGTGGGGCCTTTCCTGTGTAGCTACCTGCTTTTCACAGGCTGGGTTCCACCTTGTCACCTGATGCTTCAACTCATAGCCACTAGCTGTTCCCTCATAGTTGAGGCTTCAAACTTTAGTCTTCTTCGTGGCCCCCCGAGGACTGCTCCCTCCAAGACCTCTACTCTTTCCTCACCATGGGTTGAGTCTTTTTCTCCCACCCACCCTGGCATTACTTGACCTCCTGCAGGACAGCTCGCTTCTCCCATTACCATAGCATCTCCCTCTAATTCCAGGTCCTGTGTTTGGAAGCAAAGACAACTTCCATGGCTTAGCCATCTTCCTGGACACATATCCCAACGATGATACCACAGAGGTAGGTGCCTGCTCTTGCCCTCAGAGCAGGACAGGGTAGGCTAGAGGCTGGGCCCCTGAACTTCCCCCAAGTCCTGGCACAGTTGGAGCCCGTAGGGATCAGGGCGGTGGGGGCCCCTGCTGCCCCCACAGACCCAGCAGCCATGGAGTAACCAGTGTCTCGGTCTCAGCGCGTGTTCCCGTACATCTCGGTGATGGTGAACAATGGCTCCCTGTCCTACGACCACAGCAAGGACGGCCGCTGGACTGAGCTGGCAGGTTGCACTGCCGATTTCCGCAACCGCGAGCACGACACCTTCCTGGCCGTGCGCTACTCCCGGGGCCGCCTGACGGTGAGCGCTGGCTCTGCAGGGGCTCAGGGAAGCGGGAGGGTGGCCTCATGCCTGGCGCGCCCTTGACCTGCTGGCCGGCTGCAGGTGATGACTGACCTGGAGGACAAAAACGAGTGGAAGAACTGCATCGACATCACTGGTGTGCGCCTGCCCACTGGCTACTACTTCGGCGCGTCAGCCGGCACTGGCGACCTGTCTGGTGAGTGCTGGACTGAGCAGCTTGCTCTTGGTTGCCCCTGCCCTGGCAGGAGCTTGCCACATGGTTTCTTTTCTCCTTGTGTCTGTCAGCATCTATGCCCCGAGGGCTCCTGGGCTCTCTTTGCCTCTGTCCTACCTTCTTATCCACTGGCAAGTCCTGCTGACTTTGTCTTCACAACACAGCAGGCTGCTGCTTGTCCCTCCTCTACCCCCAGTTGAGGCCACCATCTTTTCTCACTTGGGCTGACTGGCACTCCCCTTCTGTGCTGGATCCTACGCCTCCCTGGCTCAGCCAGAGGGCCATTAAAGCTGACTGAGGCCTCACTGCTACCACCTCTCTCTTAAGTCCAGGAGCCATCTATCCCAGCAGGGGTCAGTCAGGCCCTGTTGGTTCCCACCCCACACCCCCACAATTTACATTGCCTCCAGCTGTTCGCAGACACACCCTGCCCTCAGCTCCTCCAGGCTACACTCAGTGTCTTCCCTGACTTCCTGGGCCAGTCCTGACCAGAATCAGGAAGCAATATGGGGACACCTACAGAGGGCTTGATTACCAGGCTGGACCAGGGCCTGTCCTCCAGCCACTGTCCAGAAGCCTCCCCTGACCAGAGTGCCTGCATATAGTTAACCCCTGGACTGCCTATTTACTATGAAAATCCCATTGGTTTGTGTGTGTGTGTGTGTGTGTGTGTGTGTGTGTTTTACGATTTTTATTTATTTATGCATACAGAACTGGGGTATAGGCCAGAGGTGCAGGGGCGGCGAGAGGCTTCACCAGAGACAGAGTGGGGAACAGAACAGGCAGATCCACGAAGTACACTGCTGAGGGGAGTAGTAGGCGGGTCAGGAGAGGTCTGCCACGGCATGTGGGTCAGCTTGGGGCAGGGGAATCGAACTTACACTGAAGTGGCTGTAGCTACGCAGTGCTGCATTCTAGCCCATGTGCCATCGGGGACCTGAAAATCCCATTGCAACCCCGGTGAGGAGATGGTCTCAAGCCCTTCAGCCCTGTTACCCACTTCAGTAATCACCATCTTGTTGCCAGTCTGGTTTTTTTTTTTCCATCACAGACAATTGATAATTTATGGCACACGAGGATAGTTGTGTCTTGTGATTTTTGTTCATAGAAAATCTAATCCATGGATTCACGGTACATAGTTAGTAGACTTCTGGGAGGAAAAATCCTTCCCTGTGGCAGCACAGCTAATGTTACTTTTTTTTCCTGACTATGTTTACTGAGACAAAGTTGGTTTATATCATCGTATTTGTTTCAGGGTTTATAAGTTCAAAACTCTACAGATGTACGTGTCCACACCATGTCCACCAGCAAAGCCCCAGTTGGCCGCCCCCGTGCCCATTGGGCCCCTTGCCTTCCCGCCACCCTCCCTTCCTGGTTGTGTCAGTTTTGCAGTCAGATTTCTTGGGTTTGTTATTGGCGTGGCTCTGCCTGAGCCTTAGTTTTGCTCTTCTCGGTTCAGTACGGCCCTCTTGTGCTTGCTGTCCCCTTCACCTGATCTCACTGAGCCCTTTCAGTTCCACCAGTGTTGTATCAGGTGACAAGGGTTCATCTTTTTTACTAGCTGAGTAGTAAAATGTGTCACATTTTTCTAACCCACCCCGCTGTCCTTGGGCACTTAAGTTGTTTCCACAACTTAGCTAATGTAAATAGTATTAGCGTCGCTAGTTGTTTCATTGTGGCTCCACCACAGCCTGTTTTGGAGTTTTACCTAACAGTATTTCAGCTTATGGCATGATGGTCCTGGGAGCAGAGCAGAGCAGTGGCAGGTGGATGGGAGGTCCGTGAGGCCACCGGAGAGTCCAGGTGAAGAGTGCCGGAGGTGTCTGTGCGTGGCGCTGTGACTGGCAGCTGCTGCGCCGAGTGGCTACCTGGTGTTTCTCCCTGTCCCCCTCAAACAGCCGACACTGCTGGGAATTTGAGAGTTGAAGGGGCAACTCCAGGCTCACCCGGAAGGGTGCAGATGAGGGCTGCAGTCTGACTCAAGTCCCTCCTTGTCTTTGCTCAGGCGCTGTGCACCCTGGCTGTCAGGCACTGCGGGGCACAGACAGCCTTTAGGCTCCCCCTTTTCCAGACTCCATCTTAAACTAAGCCTTTCCTCACGTTCTAGTCAGCTAAAGAGGTGAGCGCTGGGGTCAGGCTCACTGACACCCTGTCTTGAGCTTGAGCTCCCGATCTGAGAAGTGGGATCATCAGTGGGTGTCTGGCAGAGCTTCTCTCCCTCGCTTATTCAGTGGAGCCTGACCTCCCCTGAGCCTTCATCTCAGCGCTGTTCCTGGGCCTCTGACAGCACCGTCCGGCAGCCCCCCCTCGGGAGGCTGGGGCTTAAGCAGCCTTGGAACAGTATCTAGATCCATGTTCAAGTAAGACTGTCTGCCTGGTGGCACATTTTCCACCTCATTTACTTGCCTTGATACTGTGCAGGATGAAGGTCATTAACCCTGATTTACCAACAAGGAAGCTAAGTGTCAAAGAGGGCAGCGGACCTGTGATTTTACATCTGGGAGTTTTTTTTTTTAATAACATAGTTTGTTTTTACATCATTTTTGTGCCTTTTTGCATCTCAGTTGTAATCCACGTGGGCTTCCCATTACCAAATCACCCGTGTACCTTCACCATAGTCCTGTGTACTCCCACACACCCCCATTTTTGATCCCATTCCCCACTCTACCCCCCTAAAATGTCTCTGGTATATAGTTGTTATTATTTTCTTTCCCCTCTGGTCCTTTATGCCCCTTCTATGAATGAAACCATCCGGTATTTTTCTTTTTCTTTCTGGCTTATTTCCCTAAGCATGATCTCTTCCAGCTCCATCCATGTTGCTGCAAAAGGAATGGGTATCTTTTTTGGTTGCTGAGTAATATTCCATTGTATATATGTACCACATATTTTTAATGCAGTCATCTACTTTTGGGCATTTGGGCTGCTTCCATGTTTTTCCAATTGTCAATAAAGCAGCAATAAACATGGGGGTATCTTTGAGAATCAGTGTTTTTGTGTCTTTTGGGTAGATACCTAGGAGTGGGATTGCTGGGCCGTAGGGAAGCTCCATGTTTAGCAGTTTGAGGAACCTCCAAACAGCTTTCCATAGTGGTTGGACCAGTTTGCATTCCCACCAGCAGTGCAGGAGAGTTCCTTTTTCTCCACATCCTCACCAACATTTGTTGTTGCTAGTTGTTTTAGGATGTTGCTAGTTGTTTAAGATGTGGGGTGAAGTGGTATCTCATTGTGTACATCTGGGAGTTTTTGATGTAAAATCTATGCTTTATTCTCTCCACCTGTCTCCTCTCAAGAGTCATATTCTGGAATAGTGCCCACTGGAGGTCATGGAGAAGAAAATAGGCTTGGCGAAGGCTATGAGCATTGGTCTCCGCTCTCATGACTGAACAATCCCTCTGGGGTTGGACAGGGGCAGTGTGCCAGGCCCCTTACAAGCTATTCTCTGTTCTGCAGACAATCATGACATCATCTCTATGAAGCTGTTCCAGCTAATGGTGGAGCACACGCCTGATGAGGAGAACATTGACTGGACCAAGATTGAGCCCAGTGTCAATTTCCTCAAGTCTCCCAAAGGTACATGCCTCGGCCCAGGTGGCTGACAAGTGGCCCTGATTCATCAGGGCCTGATTGGTCCGGTTATGGTTGTGGCCTGGGCTCTTACTCAGCAAAAAGCGCTGAGGAGTAGATGGGTGAGCAGTGGTGCTGTCCTCAGTGTTGGGACAGTGGGCAGTTTGGTGGTGTAGATGACATTGACACAGGCTGGGCAGGGTCTCAGTAAATGTATGGAAAATAGATCTGGCCCCTTGGTCAAGGGAAGCTAAATCCTCACGTTTCCTGGGCTCTGAAGAGGTAAAAGCAGGTTTTGCCTTTTCATAAAACTCAAAGCCTGGGCTTTTCTCTTCACACGAATTAATCACCACTTTGTCCTGACAGAGCAAGAGTTCTGCTGAAGTCCATACTAAGAGCCCCCAAGTCATGCATACAGGCCTGGCACGTGAATGAAGTGAGCAGGGTAGGAGAGGGTGTAGCTGTTGCTCAGCGCCAAGCCACCATGTGCGGTATGAGCAGGATTCAGTAGGCCATTTCAGCTTTTTCAGGTCCATGTTGTTTTTCAACATTTTGGGGACCAAACACATCCTGCCATAGAGCACTGTTTGCAGTGTGCTGGATGCTGTCCCTGGTAGTCGAGGAAAAGGAGTGGGCATCGGGTGTTGTGGGACCCAGAGGCTCAGCAGCACACGGTGAGCACCTGTTAGGGGCTCGGGTTCCATTGGTGGCTGTTCTTGTTGCACAGGGTGGTGAAGGCCTCCTTGGTCACCTTTCAGGAAGGGAGGACATCAGCAGGCTGTGACTGGTGTGCAGGCAACCTGAGAGGGAGGTCCAGGGGCTGAGGCCTGAATGCAAGGAAGCCTGAGGGGACCCCACAGTGCAAGAGTGGAAGGCTGTTGTGGCTCAGGGTCTGGGCTGTGCAGGGCAAGTAGACTGAGTCCAAACCCCAGTCCCTCCACCCACAGCCTGGTGAGCTGGAGAGACTTACTTTCTTACTTAGCATACAGGCTCCACGTCCCCCACGGTCATGATTACTGTGTGTGATACAGGTCACCAATGTTAGTGGGCAGAGTGGTGGTGTGGCTGGAGTAGTGGGCAGTTTGTGGGGACCTAGGACGTGGGAAAGACCCTCCCGGGAGTCACTGAGTTCTCCAGGTGCACGTCTAGGCAGCCTTTACCAGGGCCTTGGTTCTCCAGATGGGGACCTTAGACCTCTGCTGGGCAGGGCAGGCTGTGAAGGCAGGTCCTGGGCCTCCCCTGGGTGGTCGAGGGCTTCTTGTAGCAGAAGGCACTGGCCTCCATCCTGAGGACCTTGGTGCCCGCGGACTGCCCTGCCCTCCACTGCCAGTGTGAGTACTCTAAGGGTGGCTGTGGGCTGTGTTCCTGCCTGACTGGCCTGCTGGACCCACACCCGCCCCCCCAACCCCGACCCCACGGGCCCACATGCCTTTCACTGCTTCATTTTGCTCTTTCTTCTCCCTCAGACAATGTGGACGACCCGACGGGGAACTTCCGCAGCGGGCCCCTGACGGGCTGGCGGGTGTTCCTGTTGCTGCTGTGCGCGCTCCTGGGCATCATCGTGTGCGCTGTGGTGGGAGCCGTGGTGTTCCAGAAACGGCAGGAGAGGAACAAGCGTTTCTACTGAGCAGCCGGCGCTTGGCGCAGGGCCGGATGAATGTGAACTTTTTTTTTAACTGGGATTGTAAAAGAAAAATAAGACGACCTTATTTCTTAACTGTTTCAAAGAAATAATTAAAGTATTTTCGTACATTTGCTTCTTGCCCAGCAGGGGAAGCTGCAGGGCTGGGGAAGAAAGGTTTGGTGTCCCCAGAGCTGGGGGTAGAGGCGCTCGCCTGTAGCCAGCATCCTGGGAGCTGGGGGCCTGTACTTGGAGTTGGTCGAGGCCCGTGGGAGATGTTGAACACTGGAGACTCCCCGTGCACACTGGGGTGCGCGCCTGAGGACACAAGGCAATACTGTTCTGTACTTTGTGGTGTGTGGCAGAAGAGGAGGCCAAGTGGGAGACCCAGGCCTTCACGCTCCCCCTCTGAGTTCCTTCCCATCAGACCCTCAGGTGAGATTGGAGGAGCAATTCTCTGGGGCCCAGAGTGTGACTGCGAAATAAAGTAAAATAACCAACCTTAGCTGTGTGACTCTTCTGAGGGACTTTTTTCTCTTTTGTCCAACCTTCCGGCTCTCAGAGGTCTGGCAAAATTTGTCTGGTGTGAGGCAGCAGTGGGGCCGTGGGGATGGGACGCTTGGCTGTCTCCCAGTGCCCTGGGCCTCAGCGGGGGGCCGTGGGCCCCTGCAGGCTTGTGACTGTAGCCAGAGGGGACTCTAGGGACTCTGACTAAGGGGCTCCAGCATGACCTGAAGAAATGAGGTGCAGAAGGCCAGGCTAAGGTCAGTAGTGGTGTTCCCTCGGGGTGCCTGGGGCACTGATGATGGTCTGGCCAGAGAGCTCCACCAGCAGGCACCAGCCATGGTTCTCCCTGCTGGTCGCTTCCTCCAGTCCTCTCCACCTGGCCCTCAGTGCCTGGCCCATGGGACAGCGTAGCCATCTACTCTGGTGCCACGCCCAGGCTCCCAGCCCAGCCCTGCCTCCTTGGGAACCTTCCTGCGTTGGTGGTCTCACCTCTTCAGTATCTTCCCACTCAATAACACTTCCATCTTCAAATAGGAATGACTCTACCTCCTGCAGCCTGGCTTTTGTAGCTCACATTAGCAGTCGATGCTCATGGTAGAGAATGTCCTAGACACGGTGGGAGGAGTGGGCATGTATATTCCCCCTCCACATGAGCCCCGCTCCCCGGACTCCATCAGTGTACGAACCTGCTCCCCCTGCCCAGCGTCGCCTGTGCGCTCACACCACTCCTTGCTACCGGCACCACGTGAGAGCTTAGGTCTGAGCTCCAGCATGTGAGAGGCCGCAGAGGGGTCCCTCACGTGGGCCTGGGGACCTGTTTATGAAGCGTAATAACAAACATTGTCCACTTCGCTGCAATAAAGTTACTTCTTCAATACAGTCTATTTAATGTTTCGCTCGACACTTAAATATGTGGACACTGGAAGTCCCCCCAGTTGGGCAGCGCCACCCCCCTGACCCTCTCCCCTGGAGGTGGTGCCTTGTCCACATGGACAGCAGAGCTGAGGCCTGGTGCCTAGAATGCCCCACACCTGCACAGCCACAGCTTTGCCATCCGTGGCCTTGGATTCCTGGCTCCCCATTAGCTTCCAGATTCCTGAGTCCCTAGTTAGGCTGGCAGCAAGTCATCTGGTGCTCAGTGGTACGATCACCTGGGAATGAAAGCCACCCTTAGCCTCCATGTTGGGTCGGAAACAACACTGGAGACTGCCTGGAATTTTATTTTTAAATATATATGTGTAGGTTAGTTTGGGCAGCATTCTTGTCAAGTATAAGGGCAGTTTGAGAAAGGCCATCCTGGGTGATTGTAGCATCCAGACTTGGAAGCCAGCGGTAAGAACCTGGCACCTAAAGTGATGGCTCCTGGCTGGAGGCGCCCCCTGGGTGCTAGCTGCCTCGTCACACACACAGGCTCAGGGCACTGCCACCGACATTTTTGCCATGTGTGTTTGAAATTTTCTTAAAGAGTTGTTTCCTCATACAAAAGTAAGTGCCTATCCCTGTCCCTGCTGTGCAATGTTAGCAATAAGACAGCACCCCCACATTTATATGTCTTTGGCACCCCCACACCCAGACTCATGACTCTCCCTGAGGTGATCACTGCTTGTGATAAAGGGCAGCAAGGGGCACTAAAGGGGCACTAAAATAGTTCAGTGAGTTTTTCACCCACACACAATTACAAGACTGCCCAGGCTCAGGAAACAACAAAGGGATTTATTTAACAAACCAGGGGAAAACAATAGCTACTGAGGCCAAACATGGCTGTTTAGGGCCCTCCCTAGTGGTACAGCGGGTTACAGCACAGCACTAAGAAGCTAAAGCCACTTCCGCATGAGTTCAATCCCTGCCCGGGAGGTGACCACACGGCGCCACAGACCTCGCCACAGACCTCTCCTGACCCGCCCGCTGCTCCCCTCAGCAGTGTACTTCGTCAATCTGCCTGTTCTGCTCCCCCACTCTGTCTCTGGTGAATCCTCTCACCACCCCTACACCTCTGGCCTGTACCCCAGCTCTGTATGCATAAAT
>NW_004567109.1:62915295-62930541 GCF_000260355.1 Condylura cristata | reverse complement strand
AAAAAGCTGTTTACCTTACTCAAAGCAGTGTCCAGTGTTTTCAAGTCCTAAACACAAATACTCCCAAGATGGCATCTTCCTGCCACTGTGGGCTTGGAGCACATGGAAGCCAGACTGTAGGTTTGGTTTCAATTCATGAAAACAGAAAATAGCAGGAAATGCTCCCAGAGCTGCTGAGATGCCCCAACAAAGCACTAGACCAGCCAAAAAACAGCAGCTACAGCGGCTGAATCACTGAAAGCAGCTCCTGGTCCCCGCCTCTCCTGCCAGGCTGTAACAGCTGCAAAACTGGGAACAGTTTCAATCGCTGGGCTACTTGCAAAGCTTCTGAACTTTTACTCACTGAGGTTGGCAGCTGGAAGCCTTCCTGTCCACGTCCTTCAGAGGCCCACACCAGCCTTCTGGAAGATCGCCGTGGTGGGGGAGGTAATGGCTGACCCCAGAATCACTTAAGATCCAAAAATGCTGAAATCCCAAAGTTGAATCCTAAACACTGAATACTGTGGGCTGATTCTGCTGTCCCTTCTATGTCTTCTCAGTCTCCATCCCCACTGATACTTTGTTTGAATTTCTCCTGAGGCCCTCCATCCTCACCAGCACCCCCTCTGGAGGGCCACCCGAAAGTCTTTGATTTCAGCCCCTGGTTACACTTAGAGAGCAGCTTCCCTGTGAGCAAGTCTGAGGTGGGTGTTAAGCTTTCAATCACAGGTTCTGCCCCTGGGTGTGAGTGTGAAGATGCCAGTTCAAGAACATTTAGAGCAGCACCATGGCTGAGGAACTGTCCACTGGCGACTAGAGGGAGAAGCTGGAGTGTGTTTCTTGGAAATGTTGCCCTGGAGGTGAGTCCGCACAAGTACATAGTGCTGTGTGGCATTTTTAAAGATACTAAGTAGCAGGTGTACAGGTGTATTTCCTTGCTTTTAAAATGCAGGGTTGTGAGGCTTTGGCTTCTGGTAGACTAGTCCCAGGTGGGAAGAAGCGGGAGCAGACTCCCGCTTCTCTCGCCTACCGCCATTGGACAGGGCCTGGCTTCCAGGATCTCTCCACCACAGTGCTGTCTAAACACTCTTGAACTGGCTGTCTTTACGCTCACACGCAGGGCCGGAGCTGGCATGTTGTAACTTACACCCTTGTGGGCCTGGCTAGATGTCAGACTGCTCTGGGATGTATCCATTCAGCTCCCACCTGGAGGTGACCAGGTTCAGCTTCCTCTTCTTGGCACTTGATACTTTCCATGTTTACTTTTTGACAGTCTGATGTGTTCGAGAGCTTCATTTAAACTTGTTTTGAAGTGATGACTGGTTTATACCATTATGCAGTGTCAGGTTACAGCCTTACAGTAGCCACTGGCGTAGACTACTTTGTGGTCGTCATCAGAGGTCTTGTTTCCGTATGGTTGACCCTTTTACCTGATTTATCCACCCCCTTTCTCTTCCCTCTGCGAACTGCTGTTTTGCTCTTGTAGCCTAAGAGTTTGTTTCTGTTTTATTTGTCATTAGCTTTATTTCTTTAATTTCTGTGTATGAGTGGAATCACATGGTTTCTGTCTGCCTGTATCACTTAGCATATAATACACTCAGGTCCATCCATGTTGTAAAAGGCAGAGCTTCATCTTTTTATTTTCCTGCGGCCAAGTAGTGTCCACCATGTAGGCAGACCACCTCATCTTTATCCCCTCCTCTACTGATGGGCACTTGGGTTCTTTCCAGCTCTTGGCTATGGTAAATAACGATACTATAGGCCCTCCCTGGTGGCGCAGCGGGTTAAATAAAGCACAGCACTAAGAAGCTTAAGCCACTTCCGCATGAGTTCGAACCCCGCCTGCCCCGGAGGAGATCCACATGGCGTGGCAGACTTCTCCTGACCCGCCTGCTGCTCCCCTCAGCAGTGTACTTCGTCGATCTGCCTGTTCTGCTCCCTACTCTGTCCCTGGTGAATCCTCTCACCCTCCGCATCTCTGGCCTGTACCCCAGTTCTGTATGAATAAATAAATAAATCTTTAAAAAAAAATAATGATACCATAAATGAACTACATGCTGTGTTAGAAAATGCTCATCCTCCTTTTTCGGACCTGCCGTAAGAAGGTGTCATGAAGCAGATGTGTAGCAGTTCCAGAGGCAGGGGGTCTAAGGTCAGGGCTCTGCAGTGGGCCCAACCGTCTGTGGCTCTAGGGGAGGAATCTGCCTTGCCTCCACCTTCCTGCAGTTTGTAGTCCTTGGTTTTCTTGGCTTGTGGATGTATCACACCATTCTCTGGCTGCATCATCACACAGCCTCTTCAGCTTCCATTTGTCTGCAGATGCCGCCTGTCACCTCACCCATACCTTGGTTAAGGTAAGATACAAATAAATTCATTTCCGGAAGTTTTGGGGTTTAGGATTTCTGCTTAGCTTTTGGGGGTGGGGGCATAATTCAACCTGTAACAGTGGCTAAGGAGGAAAAAATTAAAGGGCATCTGAAGAGTTGAATGGAAATAGAGAGGCCGGTGATTAGACTAACAACCAGAGGGAATGGAATGAAAATCCATTGAGCTATATACTGAAGAACTGCACACTTTTCATACATAGTATTTCAATAAATATTAACTGGAAAATACAAACATGGAGAGGGCAGCTTTATTGCGAGAATCTCATGGTCAGTAGTTGGCATTTCTTAATTTTTGTCAATAACACTGTCAAGCTCCTATGTGTGCCAGAATCATTTTACCCATAGTTTTGTGCTGCTTTGCTTTCATTTTCAGTTTTAGTTCCGTCAAGGGCTAAAGGCTAGCTAAATAATTCAACAAATCCTATCAATAAACTCCTAGTAGGGTTTAGGCTAGTAGCCAGGGGATGCAGGGGCACTTCTGCCTTCAGAAAGCGCAAGGTCCATAGAAAGAGTCAGGACCCAGTCCCCAAAGCACATTCCATGGTAGCTGCTTCAGACAGGGCACTGGCCTAGGAGTGGAGAATGAGCACAAAGGGCCTGGGATGCCATTCGCAACAACACGGACGATGTAGATGGTCTCAGACTTAGTGAACTAGGGGAAACAGACAAACACCATGTGTTTCCGATCATGTGGTATCTAGAGAAGCCAAATAATTGGCTGCACTAAAGAAACAGAAACTTTTAGACTCTAAGAAAGGAAGAGGGGAGGAAAGTGGGTAAACTGGGCAAGAGGGGTCAAATAGAAGGTGTGGAGTAGAGGCGGGCTGGGAGTGGTGAACTGGCCGCTGGAGTCCGGAGGAGAAGCGCCTGCACTTCCCACAGCCCTGGGCGGTGAGCTCCGTCAGCTCCCCTCGGGCAGGAAATAAGTGGGTTTTGCTCGTGTACTTGTGTTTAGTGTTGCCAACTAGAAGTCTTGCGTCATTTTATGATTCTTGCTCGTTTTGAGTAGGTACTCTTTCAATGCCTGGAAGCTTTTAGGAATGATAATTATCTTTGGGGAGCTGAGATATTTATCTAGGTTTGAAACTTTTTCCTCTCCTTCCCCACGGCTTCCATGGCATTTTCTTCCTCCCCCCTCACGTCCGTGGCACTTAGGGCGGCAGGAGGGGAGGTCTGTTTTGGACTTGAAATGTGTGTCTTTCTTTGGCACCAGCTAATTTTCTGTTGCCATCCTTTATTATTTACTGCTCTGATGACATACAGTGATAGCCTAGTCTGCCCCCAATTCTCTGATGCTTTGCCCTTCTAGAGGGAGGACCAGTATTCTGTCCTTCTCCATGATTGGCACCTCGGGGGTTGCTTCCGTCTGTAAAGTGAGGCAGAACTTCCTAGGCCTGCATCAATGCCAGGCGCTTGGCCCCAGTGCCTGGGACGCGGGCCACTAGGGCCCAGTCTGAAGCCCCACACAAGAAAAACCCTGAGTTTCCGAATTTTCATTAACACGAGTTTTTAAAAACAAGCATCCGCTGAGGTGAGGGGGAATGGGGATGGGAGAAGGCAGAGAAATGGGAGTCCAGGAGGAAGAACTCTGCGCTGCCCTTGATGAAGCTCCAGGTCCAGCTGTCATGCAGTTTGTTGACCCAGGGACAGTGGCCCTTGAAAACCAGCACCACCGCGTTAGGACGGCCTTATTCCCTCCTGCGCTGCCAGCAGCTTCTTCAGGTCCCTGCTGGCCTTCTCCACGCTGCAATGAAGGTGGCCCTTCTTCCCCAGACAGCTGGTGTAGACGACCTGAATCTTTCTGCATGGAGCGCCAGCCTCCTGGACTGCCAACCCACAACCTCCTCGCTCAGGGCAGAGCCAGGCTCCAGGTACAAGCGATGATTTACAAGTCAAATATGCCAAAGGCCCATAGCAACAACTAGAAATTCCCTCACTCCCAGGAGCCCCAGTTCTGCTTTCCAGGGATTTTCAAGTCTTTTATCTTTTTCCTAGTCATTAGTTTTACATTTTAAGATTATAAGCCTGTGTTGTTTTTTGTCTTACTTTGTAAATTTTTACCGCTATGTAGTCACTTCTTTTTATGATTATTTGAGGTTTAGCTCTTTTACATTCCACTTTCTTTTCCAAACTCTGAATATGATACCCCTATTTCTAGCTCAGTCCTCCCTCTCATTATGCAAATGTAATCTACTTTAAAGCCAAGTCAGTGCCCGCATTTTGCAACTTTGAACTCTCCCTTTGCTCCTTTGGGTGACTTCCCATACACAGATCCTCTGTTCTTTCTAAAGCTTTGCGGGGGTCATTGCCCCGCCCCCAACACTCCCCCTTGCGTCGGGGTGGGGGTGGGTGGGTGACGAGCGGTCTTCACTCTTGGCTGATTCTCTTTCTCTTAGCAATATGTTTCTCCTCCCAGCTCTAAATAGCACGATGGAATTTTAATTTAAAGTCTCCACTGCAGGCACGCACGCTCCAAACAGCAACCCTGCCCTTTCCAAGTGCACACTTGGAGTGGAGCCCGCCCGGGCCGCCCGCGGGAATGACCCAACCCCGAACAAGCTATGTTGCTGTCTCCTCCCTCCTCCCCGTGGACTCAACATTTAAATATCTCCTCCTAACTCCCTTTAAGGAGCCAGGCTATATGCTTTCTGGCCCTAGTCCCCTCTTGCATGGGTCTCTGACAAAACCTTGCCTGGTTCAACTACACTTAGCATTGTCTGCTGGATTCTTTCCATAGAAGCAAAAGGACCCACTATTTTGGGGCCTGGAACAATTGAGTGGCACTTCTAGAACCTTCTTTGAGTGGAACTGGATCAGCTGGAAGACCAACCTTCCACCCTTGCTCTGCTTCCTTTCTGAATACCCAGCTGGTGTCTGGGGTCACAGTGGCGTCTCCAGTTATAAGGTGACCTTCAGGAGAGCTCCCTGCCCAAGGGGACCACGCAGAGAAGTAGAAGGAGCCTACAGTCCTCTTTCAGTCCTCACCTGTTCTCAATACTTGCTCTATTGGAAAAAAACAAACTCTCCTGGGTTAAGCCATGGGTTGGCCTCTGCTACCAGCAGCCTAACTTAATTTCTTTCTTTTTTTTTTTTTTTTAAAGATTTATTTATTTGTACATACAGAACTGGGGTACAGGCCAGAGGCTCAGGGGCGGTGAGAGGCTTCACCAGAGACAGAGCGGGGAGCAGAACAGGCAGATCGACGAAGTACACTGCTGAGGGGAGCAGCGGGCGGGTCAGGAGAGGTCTGCCACGCCATGTGGTCTCCTCCGGGGCAGGCGGGAATCGAACTCATGCGGAAGTGGCTTTAGCTTCTCAGTGCAGTGCTTTAACCCGCTGCACCACCAGGGAGGGCCAATTTCTAATGGATGCATGAGAGATTTCAATTTTTAATAAATACCACTTTCCCTAAGCAATCAGTAACACAATCCCATAGAAACTGATTAAAACAAAACAGGTAACTGTGAAGTAATGTCCATTTACCCAAGAATGTCTGGGACCCAATTTTTTTCTCAGAAAGGTCCCAAGCCCTATGTGAGAGTAGAAAGAAAGAACTGCATTGGCACAGAGAGTCTGGATTCTCACCCAAATCCTGCTGTGTGTTGGTCCGCTGCAAGCGGATCATCAGCAGAGTGACCAGGGGAGGTGGAACCTGCCTACAGTTCTGCCTCCTTTTCTTTTTTAAAGATTTATTCTGGTTTATTTATGTACACAAGAACTGGGGTACAGGCTAGAGGGGTGAGGGTTAGAAGATTCACCAGAGACAGAGTGGGGAGCAGAACAGGCAGATCTGCTGAAATATACTGCTGAGGGGAGCAGCGGACAAGACAGGAGAGAGGTGTGGCGCGCCATGTGGGTCACCCCCTGGGTGGGATTGAGCTCATGCTGCAGTGGCTGCGGACAGCTTCACAGCACTGAGTCTGTCACTCCTGCACCAACAGGGCGGCCCATCTGCCTCCATTTCTCTGCCTTTCTGATTTCTTATCTTCCACTGTCAGAGGGGGTGCAGGGCAGGAGCTCCATGCTACAGAGGTAGTTTCCTGAAGCTTTTCAGCATCTGGATGTTTGAGACCTGCCTCCCTCTGGTCTGCCCCAAGACCAGCTCTCATTCTGTGAGCCCACCTCACAGAATGTACGCAATTTCTAGAAATATCTCGCAAAATTGCAGATTTTAACAAGACAGCTTCTAGAAATTTCTTTCAAAATTGTGAGTTCTAATCATCCTCTGTGAGTGTCTGTTTAACATTTTTAATGTTTTTAGGGACAGGGAAAGTATGGACATACCTCTACCAGGGGTGGCCTATCTTTTTATGAAAATTGAGCTTTTCTTTGTGATAGTATAAAATGTAGTTGATTATCATGGACAGACTCATATTTTATTTGTATAATTGGTCTTTATTAGATCTACCTTCTTCTATTATTCAAATACTTTTTTGTGATTTGTGTGATGAACAGTGAGAAAAACCTATTAAGGTTTGTTATAGAGTAATGTTAATAACTATTCATGTGTAATAGATACACCTGGGTGTTTTTTTTTTTAGTTTATAAACACAACTTTTTTTATATATAATAGTTTGTTTTTACATATTTCTGTGCATTTTTCCATCTCAGTTGCAATCCCCTTGGGTTTCCCATCACCAAATCACCATGTGCCATTACCATAGTCCAGTGCATTTCCCGCCCCCCATGTTTTTTGATCCCATTCCCCACTCCATCCCCACAAAATGTCTCTGATATATAGCTGTTCATCATTATCATTATTTTCTCACCTGTTCCTTTATATTCTTGCTATGAGAGAAACCATCGGTATTTTTCCTTTTCTTTCTGGCTTATTTCAGTAAGCATGATCTTTTCCAGCTCCATCCATGTTGCTGCAAAAGACATGTGTTTCTTTTTTTTTTTTTTGGTTGCTGAGTAATATTCCATTGTATATATGTACCATATCTTTTTTTTTTTTTAATAATTTTTTTTTAAGATTTATTTATTTGTACATACAGAACTGGGGTACAGGCCAGAGGCTCAGGGACGGTGAGAGGCTTCACCAGAGACAGAGTGGGGAACAGAACAGGCAGATCAGTGAAGTACACTGCTGAGGGGAGCAGCGGGCAGGCCAGGAGAGGTCTGCCATGCCATGTGGTCACCTCCGGGGCAGGCGGGAATCGAACTCATGCAGAAGTGGCCCCAGCTTCTCAGTGCTGTGCTTTAACCCGCTGCGCCACCAGGGAGGGCCTGTACCATATCTTTTTAATCCAGTCATCCATTTTTGGGCATTTGGGCTGTTTCCATGTCTTTGCAATTGTAAATAAAGCAGCAATAAACATCACCTGGTATTTTTTAATGTTCTTGTCTTCTGAGAAGCATATGAGAAAGCCTTTGATCTTTTTTCTTCTTTTTAGACAAAATTTTTAATGATTTATTTAATTATGCATACAGAAGTAGGGTACAGGCCAGAGGCTCAGGGGCAGTGAGAGGATTCACCAGAGACAGAGTGGGGAGCAGAACAGGCAGATTGATGAAGTACCCTGCTGAGGGAGCAGCGGGCAAGCCAGGAGAGGGCTGCCCGCCATGCGGGTCTCCTCCAGGCAGGGATCAAATGCGTGTTGAAGCAGCTGAGGCCAGCTGTGCAATGCTCTGCTTTAACCCATTGTGCCACCACGGAGGATCCACCCTTGGTTTTTTCTCTTGACCTATTTCTAATCTCTAGTTATAAACTAGAGATTACAAACCCAAACAAACATTCTTTGAATGATATATTATTCTAACTGAATTGAAAGAATCACTAGTAGGGAAAATATTCATTGATAGCACATACAGATTGTTGGCTAGTGAATTACCAGGAGATATTAATAAAGTGATGCTTCTTTGAAAATATGACATACTGATTTGCATTGTCTACAGAACAACGTGTTAAACAAGTTGTCTGTATCAAGTCTCTTTGTGTGTGTGTGTGTGTGTGTGTTTGCAGATACCTTTTTCTTTTCTTTTATTTATTTATTTATTTCAAGTCTCTTTACTTTTTAAAATAATGTGAAATATCTATGTAACATAAAATTGCACCCAACGACACTATCCCTTGCAGGAATTTTTCCTCTTCCCAAAAAGGAACCCTACATCTGTTAAACACAAACTCTTCCTTCTCCCCCTCCCCCCATAGTAATCTTTATTCTACCTGCTGTCAGAATTTGCCTGTTCTAGATACCACCTGTTGGTCGTGTCCTAAGACCAGTTTCCAACATTTACTTATGGAAGCTTCTCCATAATAAGTATGTCCTGCGCACCAGCTGAGTGTCCAGGAATTTCCCTCAATTCACTAACCACTTGGAGACACTATCTATTTGGAGAAGGTAACAGTTGGACACTGTCTACTTGGAGAGGGTATCAGTTTCCACAGGCTAAAGGCTCAGTCTCCCAAGACTGTCCTCTACATTTTCCTGGGCTTTGACCAACCCAGTACAGACAGGAAGGTCCCACGACCACCCTCAGACTTCAGGTGCCTGTCATGTCACAAGTCCAAATTATTACCTGTGCTTCTCACCTACAGCTCCAAAATAGAGGTACCCAGCACCCTCTCCCAGATTCAATTGGCTAGAATGGCACACAGAACTCAGAAATTCATTACTCACTGCTTTATTACAAAGGATGTTATTCAGGAACAGCGAGATGCTTAGGGGGCCATATATGGGGGAAAGGCACAATTTCCCATCAAGTTTATAATTCTTTCCAGATCGCCATGTATTTCACTACCCTGGAAGCTTTCAGAAGCCCTCTTGTGCTTTAATGGAGGATTCATTACATAGAAATGATTGTGTGAACATGGGCCTGAACTCAGTGTGTCCATTCTCTTGGGGAGAATTGAATAAAAGACAATGCCAAATGGAGCACACAAAGGAGAAGTATTTTTCCTGTGACAAGAAGACAGTGAGACTGGCATTTCCAAGGATCTCATCTGTGAGAGGAGACAGTGAGGTGAAGTTGCAAGTATCGTTTAGTGTGGGAGGGGGTCTTCAGGAACGCCTTTATTCCTGATGTGGGTCCCCACGCTTTATTTTTCTAGAGTTTTATTACTATATATTTTTTGTGTGTATGAGAACTGGGGTGCAGGCCAGAGGTACAGGAGTGAGAGGATTCACCAGAGACAGAGGGGGGGACAGAACAGGCAGACTGACTGAAATGCATTGCTGAGGGAGCAGTGGGTGGGACAGGAGAGGTCTGCTGTGCCATGTGGGTCAGCTCCCTGGCTGGCCAGGGATCTAACTCAGGCTGCAGTGATGATAGTGCTGAGACTCAGTCCACTAAGGGAGGCCCTGGTCCCCACTCTGCATCTGGTCTCCTTGGTCATTCCTTATCTTCAGCTGGAAGGCCCGAGGAAAATTCAGCTTCCAGGAATATGAAATTCTGTCATGTACATGACTCATCCAGATGACCTGTCCCTGTGACCTGGGCCAACAACAAAGCTTCCTTGACTCTTACTGACTCTGTGCTCACGCACATGCTGTGAACATGCTGCGCCCTCCGCCCGGCCTAAGCAGACCAGTGAGCAAAGCCATCTGCACAGGTGAACACCCGTCAGTCTGGAGAAGCAGCTGTGCGAGAATCTGCTGCCTCAGAGAAACCTCCCTCAGGCTTCCTCTGAGGACAGAGGAGCCTGCTACAGACCCTCCCAGCAGGTACTTTGCCTTCGCGTTCCTTAGAAGTCAGGGAAATGATGAATTCCAGCTTTTGCCGTCCTCTGGGCACAGATAGGTCAAAATAACTTAGGAAGCCAAAAGACCTAAACCTATAGATGAAAACCAGAAATCCCCATCAAGAATAATTATCTAAGCAAAACTCAAAAGTGTGGTTGTTGTTGCAGTTCTCGCAGGGTAACATCAGTCTGACCAGGTGTGCATCCTGGCTTTGATCTCTTAATAAATGAGCTGTAATTATCTTTGAGACTTTACTTCAACTCGCAGTCAAATCATTGGCCATTGACAATTGAACACTATTGCCAGCATCTGTGCCCTCCCCAGAATCAGGGGGTGGGACAGAAAACTCTATTCAAGTTGGTTTCCCTACAAGATCTGGTGTTTTCCAAAAGTTACCTTCATTATTATAGCAAGACACTCCTTTTTCACTCTCAACATTTAGGAAATTCTAAGACTTTGGAGGCACTGTGAGACAGGAGCTGTGGGTGAAGATCACACAGGTACGGTACAAGAACATATTTTAGTCACCTGAATGATATATTTTGTGTATCAAAGATATATGTCCTATAAATCACAACATCATGTTCATGTACTGGTGAGAGCGACACTACCCATGTTGTTTGACAAGATCCTGATGTGGGGGGAAAAATCCTGAAAAGTCAGGATATTCCACAGCTGGTTCCTGCTGGATTCTTTTAATTTGTTTATGGCCGTTTCCAAGAAGTATGGTTTGTTTTTGGCTGTTCCCAAGAAGCATAGCAATTGTCCAAATATACATTCAATATACAATCAATAATTACTTGATTGGATTGATTAGTTCAATAACAATAGCATTGTACACAGAATGGCACAGCACGTTATAAAATAATTAATATTCCCCTGCTTGAGAGGGCTGGCACAAATCTAGGTCCCACAATAATGAGAGACATGTCACGGGCCAAGAATTCTGAGAATCACAGGCTGCAATAATTTCCTGTCTAGTCCCCAATGAAAGATCTATAGTTTTAAGTAACATAGTGTCATTTTAAGTAATAAAATTACAAATAATAATAAGTTTTCCTACTCTTTTCTCTAACTTTCACCTCAACCCTTTTTGACATAGAAAGGTTTTTTAGATACCATTGATAGGATAATAATTAGTGACCATAAAGAAAGAAATTTTCCCCTAATTCTTTGGTTAGATATAGAGACGAGGTTGACAGAACAATTGCAAAAGTAGTGATTAATAGAAGCTCCTTTTATAGATCAAAAAAGGGAATTTTCCTTAGGGGCAGGGAAATGTCAGTATACTCGGCATTGGTGTTTTTCTGACTCCTAGTTCCTTAACATTAGATCCTGCACCTTTAAGATGTATGTTCATTGAGATATTAACAAAGTGATTGCTTAAGTTGTAATAGCTAATTGATCACCATAGAAACATTTTGTATATTGTTAACTGATCACCATGGGAATATTTTGTTTGATAGCTGATCACCATAGGAATATTTTACTAATGACTGACTGGTCACTATAGGAACATCTTCTGTATCAATTGTACTTTTGATTAATAAATGATGACTATTACAGTCTCAATAAGAGATCAAAAAGTCCCGAGCTGTTTTTAAGAAAAATGTGATGATTGATGTCTTTCTGTTTTGTGTACACATTGATGTAATCCCACCACTTGCTTGTAATGTATAAATGAAGACGTGCTGGGTCAATAGGCAGAAGATGCTTTCACCCCAAACCAGTGCCTGCGTCTCCTCATTTATCTATCTCATCTTTTCTCTCTCTCTTTTTTCTATGTCTCCTGCAGGAGACCCTCACTACCTCAGCTGAAGCTGTTCTTCAGCAATGTATATGGAACTTTTTAAAAAAAAAGATTTATTTACGTATACATACAAAGCTGGGGTACAGGCCAGTGGTGCAGGGGTGGTGAGAGGATTCACGAGAGACAGTGGGAACAAAACAGGCTGACTGACAAGTACACTGCTGAGGGGAGCAGCGGGTGGATCAGGAGAGGTCTGCCACGCCATGTGGTCACCTCCGGGGCAGGCGGGAATCGAACTCATGTGGAAGCGGCTTTAGATTCTCAGTGCTGTGCTTTAACCCGCTGCACCACCAGGGAGGGCCCCATTTTCTTTTTTAAAAAAGATTTATTTTATTATTTATGCATACAAGAACTGGGGTGCAGGCCAGAGGTGCAAGGGTGGTGAGAATCTTCACCAGAGACAGAGTGGGGAGCAGAACAGGCAAATTGACTGAAGTACACTGCTGAGGGGAGCAGCGGGCGAGACAGAAGTCTGCTGTGCCATGTGGGTTAACGCCCTGGCCGGGGGATCCAACTCCTGCTGCAGTGGCTGTGGAGAGCTGCACCGTAACCCCTTGCATCACAGGGAGACCCAAGCCCCATTTTCTTTCTCCATCGGACATTGGGTTAGTTGCCCTTTCTGAATAATGCTGCTGTGCACCTGGCTGGGCAAATATCTGTTTAAGTCCCTGCCCTAAGTTCTTGGGGTATGTACCTAGCACTGGTAGGTCACGTGGCAATTCTATGTTTGACATTTTGAGGAACCTTCAGACAAGTGGCCTGGTCTCCCGTCACTGCAACTGTTTGCAAAGGCTCCATCAACGTCTTCCTGCTTCCTGCTAGGATGTTGCTGGACAAGCCAGCACTGTGTGTAAGCTGGCCATGCCTCATGCTTAGGGCTTTCTTGTGAACCCCTGTGAAGAGTGCCCACCTGAGCTCTGAAGACCATCCTGCTGCCTGCTTGATGACAGAGGTGTCTCAGCTGATGGGCAATGAGGTGTCTACTTCTCAGCAAAAGTGGCGCTTTTACAAACATGATAACTATGGCTAAATAGTGTTTCTGGAAAGCCCAGCAGAGGCCAGCATGGGCACCATGGAGGAACTGATAAGGACCTGGCAGGGTGCACAGGGTCTGCCCTGGAGTGGCCCTGGTCCCAGCTGCCAGGGGGGACTTTTGCCAGTCATCCCCAAGGGTCTTTAATAAACCCTCACAGTGTAGAGAACACATGCCCCCATGGCACATCAGGGAATGAGAAAACCCAAAGCCACAGTGAAGGCTCTTCTGCTGGTGGAATGCTTGGTTCCTCACTCTTCCCAGGAGGAGCGGGTCAGCTTCTCTGAGGCATGGTGCTGTTGCCGATGGAGTTTGTCATTGTCCGAGACACTTGGAAAAACTTGTGGATCACAGTGTCTCATGTTATTCAGTCTGGCCCCCTGCCTCGACAGGACAGACACACGGCTCAGGATGACCAGCTGCCCGGACACCGCCTATTCTGAGCCCGGAGACCTGCAGAGGCCACCAACTTCCTGATACCCCTCATATCTACTTCCCTCTCCTCTCATACCCTCAGCCCCACCCATTTCCTTACATTATTTCCCAGATGACTCATACACGAGTCCTTGCTACGGGCTTGTCTTTCAGGGGCCGGGAGGTCTCAGCATAAAATTCACCTATACCTTGACATCTCACACCTATTCCCCTCTCTGCCGGTTGCAGAATATGGCCAAAGGGAACCTGAGGAAAGCCCCTGACCACAGGGTTGGACTCCCTCTTATTTGACTTCCTGGTCTGGCTTGGCTTTGCCACCACCGCAGAACAGACAGCAGTGGCATAGCTCCCAGAAAACCCAGAACATGACACACTGGACTGGATGATATGCGTCACAGAAATGCCACAAATCCAGAGGTCTGCAGCCAGCACGTCCGGACCACGGTCTTAGCTAGACAGATAGTTCCATTTTCCATGTGGACTTCGATGTTTGTAAGCTTTGTGTTTGTGCTTTGTTCTGGACAAAGTCCTGAGAAAGGACTTTCTCTCTCATGAAATATATCAGTCCTACCTTCCAGCCCCAGGAACCACTTTTAAACTTTCTGGTTTCTTCCAGCCCAGGAGAATAGCAGCAGGAGGATCCAGGCCCACAGAAGACAGACGCTTGCAGAGCACAGGGTGTGGGTCTTGGGGGCCAGGGGAGACCCAGGGGCAGCACTGGCCCTGGGGCAGGAGGTTTGGGAGAAGAAACGCATCAGGTAAAGAAAACACACATGGTTTATGGTATGCTAAGACAGATTTATGTGATAAGATGTTCTCAGAAATCTTCCGTATGGTGTGTTTGAGGAAATAGAATGTAATAAAGCAGTAGATTCTTGATGACATAACCTGGTCTGTGTGCTATGTGCATCACAGTCGTGACCCATTACCACAAAATGGCAGAAACAGCACATGTCCTCTTCTTACAGCTCCGTAAGTCAAAGCCCAAAGCACCCCTCAACTTCCTGAAATCAAGGTAGCCCTGGGCCACTTTCCTCTGATGCTCCAGGAGAGATTCCCACCCAGGTTATTGCAGGATTTGTTTCTTTGCGGTTGTGGGACTGAGCTCCCAGTTCTCTTGCTGGCTGTTGGCCGAGGGATGTCCAGCTTCCAGCAGCTGGACCAGGGTACTCCTTGGTTGCTGTCCACCTTTTTCCAGCAGCAACAGCAGATCAGTCCCTTTCATGCTGACTCTCTCCTCCCTCTTCCTCATTGCTTTATCTTCTTCAGTTGCTTCAACATCCTATGTGATTACATTGGGTCTACAGACATAATCCAGGATAATCACCCCATTTTAATTTCAGCTGATTAGCCATCTTCACTCACTGTTTTTTTTAAAAAAGATTTTTTTTTTATTTTACAAACGTTTATTTTTACATCATTTTGTACATTTTTTTTCCATCTCAATCCCCGTGGGTTTCCCATCACCAAGTCACCTGTGTGCCATCACCATAATAGATTTATTTATTTTACTCACTTTTTTGTTGTAGCATTGAAATGATGCACTAAAATTAAAATTAAAATTAATATGTGTCGCAGGTATTAGGATGTAGATGTCTCTGAGGTCATTATCCTTTCCATTGCCCTACATTAAGACTTGGGTCAAGCAAATAGAATAGACTCATGCAGAGTATTTTCATTCTATGTCTGTCATGAAGGCAGAAGCCAAGACACAAAAGCAGCTTCTCCAAGACCCAGCAGAGGCGCCCTAGGTCAGAGCTGCGTATGTCAGTTTTGCTGTATTTTAATGAAATGAAGCTGCATGAATTGAGACAACTATAGGCTCAGAAAGAACTCTTCCACTCTTCCAAACACACCAAAAAGAAAATAAAAAAGGGCCCTCCGGCCCTCCCTGGTGGCGCAGCGGGTTAAAGCACA
>NW_004567109.1:62906755-62915105 GCF_000260355.1 Condylura cristata | reverse complement strand
CACAAATAAATCTTAAAAAAAAAAAAAAAGGGCCCTCCCTGGTGGTAGAAGGGGTTAAAGTGCAGCACTATGAAGCTATCCTCAGCTACTGCAGCACAAGTTTGATCCCCAGCCAGGGAGGTGACCCACATGGTGTGGCAGACCTCTCCTAGGTCTTGCCCACTGCTCCCCTCAGCAGTGTACTTCATTGACTTGCCTGTTCTGCTCCCCACTCTGTCTCTGGTGAATCCACTCACCACCTCTGGCCAGTACCCTAGTTTTGTATGCTCTTAAAAAAGGCAGGATCTTGAACAGTATTTTGTTCAACATTGTGTCATTGTGTTGATGAGAAAAAAGATGAGTTCCCAGTAGGGGCGGCTCTCTGTGTTGAGTCTGCATGTCCTCCCCAGCCCCATGCCTGTGAAGGCTTCCCAGGGAACTCTGGTTTCCTCCCATGTCCCAAGGCATGTGAGCTTCACTGGCATGTCGCACTTGTACTGGTCAAGGTCAGTGAAAGTGTCCCAAGTGGGGTCCTATCAGCCTTGTGCCCTAACGTGCTGGGAGAGGCTCTGGCCTCATGGGACCCTGAACTCAAATAAGTGGTTTGGAAAATGAATGAAAACAAATGGTTGTTTTGTGTTAGAAGAATTTTGTGTCTTCATTTAGAAATTTGTTGATATTTTTGTGATCAGAAATATACCACAGGGACTTAACTCTTGTTTATGTTAATTGGCATATGGTCAAATTGGTTTTATCATCATCATTCACTTGAAGTTACAGTTTCCAAGAACCTATGGATGAACTTAAATGAGGGCTTACAGTATCTTTACCAATGCTAGTTCACATTTGGATTGGGTTATAAGTCCATTTGCCTGTCTCTGATTGGTTGACAAGTCTCCAAACAGAAGGCCGCAGTGAGGGGTTCTATTGTGACATCAGCACATCTACTGTTGTTTGCATATCATCAACTGCTGCCTCAGCAGTTTACCACTCAAGTCTCCACACAGCTGCCACAAACAGGTAAGCAGTCTGTTTGAGGCAAAGCACATTCCAGAAACTACAGATGATAGTCCCTGAGCAAAATGTTAGACGACTGTTTTGGTGTGTTTTAATTGAGGTACAAGGTTGGATGCTGGAACAAATTCTCCTTCCTTCCCATACAATGCTGTAAACAAGATAGAGAAGTATTTCTCAAATTTTCCAGGGCCAGGTTCTTTCTATCTTTCAGCTTTGGGATCCCTAGAGTGTCCTTTGTCTACTACATTCACACTTCAGTCAACATAAAGAGGTGAGGGAGCAATGGGAAGTTATGCTTTTTTTTTTTTTTTAAGATTTATTCATTTATGCATACAGAACTGAGGTACAGGCCAGAGTTGCAGGGGTTGAGAGTATTCACCAGAGACAGAGTGGGGGAAAGAACAGGCAGAATGATGGAGTACACTGCTGAGGGCAGCAGTAGGTGGGTCTGGAGAGGTCTGCCATGCCATGTGATCACCTCCAGGGCAGGGATCGAACTCACACTGAAGTGGCAGCTGCTTGCTTGCAGTGCTGCATCCTAACCCACTGGGTAGGGCCCTATGCTTTCTTTTTTAGAAAGATCTGACGAAAGTCTGACACATCATCATCTCCACTCACATTTGATTGGCTAGAATTTGTCACATGATCATATCTAGCTGCAAGGGAGACTGGGACAAGTAGTTTTCCCTGGGGGCATCCAGCTAAAAATTGGAGAGTTTTAATCCTATGGGAGCACTAACTTCAAACTGCCCTCATCCTTCTCACCTATCTACTCCTTGGGCAGGCCTTAATGGTGGTATATCAAAAATAAAATATTTTGTACAGATGTATATCAATATAATTCAGTAAACTAGTGAACTGAAGGAGAAACACAACTTTTTCTTCTTTGCAGAAAAAAAATTTTTTTTAAAGATTTATTTATTTGTACATACAGAACTGGGGCACAGGCCAGAGGTGTAGGGGCAGCGAGAGGCTTCACCAGAGACAGAGTGGGGAGCAGAACAGGCAGATCAATGAAATACACTGCTGAGGGGAGCAGCAGGCGGGTCAGGAGAGGTCTGATGCGCTATTTGGTCACCTCTGGGGCAGGCGGGGATCGAACTCATGCGGAAGTGGCTTTAGCTTCTCAGTGCAGTGCTTTAACCCGCTGTGCCACCAGGGAGGGCCCAGAAAAAATATTTTTTAAAGGGAATGGTAGGAAATTTTCCTAATGTTACAAAAGCTTTGTGATAAGCCTGTAGCAAACATCATGCTTGTCCTAAATGAACGCTGCAGAGTTTTCCAGACTCCACCTCCTACTTCACTTTCTGGACTCTACCCCCTACTCCAGTGATAGGAAAATGACAACTCCCAGCAGTACCAGGGAGAGAACTGCGAAGAACCAAGGGTGGAACTAAGCAGACATTCTGGGAATTTGGGGGACACGTGGGGGGCCATTTTCTAGGCACACTCTCAGGACCACGTGGCTGGTGGCTATCAGTGTGTTACTGGAGTTCCCAGTGAGCAAGCTGGTAAGATGCTCTAGTTACCTTGTATCTCTCTCTCTCCCTGGTTGTTCCTCTTCCTTGTCCCTTTTGTAAATAAACCCATTATTGACCCTTTTTGTGTTTGCCTGTAATACAACTAAATTTTAAGTGTGCGGATGAGGACCCACAGACAGGCAGCTCAGTTCACACTGGGTTGCCCTATAACAGAGGCAGAATTATTCTCTGTCAGCTGAGAATAGAAAGTGTGGCAGCAAATTTGAGGCATACGGGGGGAAGAGGAAGGGGCAGGGAGAGGTTAGAAACAGGGAAGGGGACAGCACAAGGACTATAGGGATGGTACACAAATGATACTGTGATGGGAGAACTATGGGACTACGCCTGGAGCAGAAATCAAATACTGTATAAAAATGAACAATGATGTAAGAAAATAAATAAATTTTAATTATTAAAAAAAAAGATGCCAGCTGTACCATTACAGCCCAACAGGTGATGGAAGCTCTGACCAACACAAAAAGACAAGAAAAAGAAATAAGTAGTAAAAAAGTATGAAGCTGAAGGACAAAACTTAGACCCCTTGCAAATGATATAATCATCTGTATAAAGCAACAAACAATATAAAGTATAGCCATAGAATGAACAAGAGTTGTCATTGCGAAAGCCCGAAAACATTTCTCCACACTAGTAGTAAAGACAACACAATACCAATAACAACACAAACCAAGAATCTAGCATAGAAAATGTATGAGAAGTCTATAGCATAAAGTATTGAAAGTTCTAGATTTTAATTACTGTAGCAGTTGGAAAAGGCAGTACATAATACCTCTTTACAGCATCTGCGCTGGAGATAAATTGTGAGGTGACCTAGAAACCAAACAGATGGTCAGAATGCCAGGCACCCCTGCCCCTGGTCTTCTGCCCAAGGAAGAGGTAACCTGTCAGCATGCCTCTGGGCTCATCAGGAGGCTTCCCAGACTGAGATCTGGCAGGGCTGAGAGAGGCTTCAGACCACCATGCAGGTCACACTCCTGGGCAAGGGAAAGAGAAGAATGGCAGATTGGATTGGGAAGGTTGAGACCACAGCACAATTCCAAAAAAGGCCCAGAGTAGCAGATGGGGCCTTGTTGGGCCATGAGGAAGACCCCCACAAGTGATGCGAACTGGCCTACCTTTCTGCCCACCTGAGCTGAGCATCAGCTCAGGGATATGTGGCCTCCATGAAAACACCATGGTGTGTCCCAGGGAGCAGGGCCAGACTCACAGCATGTGACGGGTATGTTTTGGTAGTCACTGCCCTCCACACAGTGCTCCCCACCGATCTCCATGCCACTGGGGTTCTGGAAGGAGCTAAGGTTAGTGGCAAAAAACTCTGGTTTCTGGTTGGTCTGAGAGCTACAACTGATCTCCATCCTCACCTTCCTCCTACGACCACTAACTTCAAAAGGGCCTCATCCTCCTCATCTATCTACTCCTTGGGCAGGCCTTGATGGTTTACCTGGTGGTGTCCCCTGAAATTTTATTCCTGAGAGACCTGAACTCCCTCTCAGGCTGGGCTTGCTGCTCGGGCCACGCTTTAGGGCTGTGGGGCAGGCTACACCCAAGCACCTCTTTCCTTTTCTTTGTTTCATAAAACCTCCAGCCACCAGCCTCCAGGAAGAGACCCCTGGTAATTCTACTGGGGCAGAGGACAAATTGTGACAATGGTGAGCAGACAGCTGCAGAGAAGTTTATCACCTGCAGTGTCATTGTGATGCTTTGAGGAGGATGCCCTCACGCTGACCCCAGCATGACCCTCACACAGGAGGACGCATGAGGCAGAACACTCCCCACTGCTCTGCAGAACAGTTGCATTTCCACTGCATGCGACTCAGAGGGAAAGGGGGAAGTGGTTTACCAAATGCTCTGTGAGCACAGGACACACCACACATGAGGATCTTTCTAGAAATCTCAGGTGGCCCCATCACTAGATTGATTTGCCCAAAGGACTAGGAGGGTCATCATTCCTCATCCTCTTTGGGGAAGAATTTTTTTTGAGGCACTGAGGGAGCCAGTTACGTCTCCTCTGCATCCCTAGGCCTGTGCCCTGGACTCTGGGTGCTCCAGCAACATGTCCGCAGACCATGGTGCTCCAGACACTTGGGGCTTTGACCTACACATCAACCTGGGCTCAGCTTTCCCAGGTCCACAATTTAGGCTGGGACTTCTTTTTTTCTTTTTTTTAAAGATTTATTTGTTCATACAGAACTGGGGTACAGGACAAAGGCTCAGGGGTGGCGAGAGGCTTCACCAGAGGCAGAGTGGGGAGCAGAACAGGCAGATCGACGAAGTACACTGCTGAGGGGAGCAGCGGGCGGGTCAGGAGAGGTCTGCCGCGCCATGTGGTCTCCTCCGGGGCAGGCGAGAATTGAGCTCATGCAGAAGTGGCTTTAGTTTCTTAGTGCTGTGCTTTAACCCGCTGTGCCACCAGGGAGGGCCCTAGGCTGGGACTTCTTAGCAACACCCCACAGAAGCAAAGCATGCGGCTCTCACCCAGAGTCAGGCTCACCAGCAACAGCATAGCTTCCCCAGGCCGTGGCTGCTGCCTGCTGGATCCAGGGACAGGTGAAGGTCATGACAGCTCCGTCAATGTCGAACCACGGTTTGCTGCAAAATGCCCACCCTGCTATGACTGGGATTCATTTTAGATATGGCAGGCACACAGATGTTGAGATGACTGTGTATAAAGGAAGGTCCTAGAAGCAGGAGGCACCCACACCATGCAAGGCCACGTGGGGAAGCACCAGGGCTGGTCCAGAGGCAGAGCCGTGGGGGGCGCGGGGGCACATGGACATGTGGCAAGAGCTTCTATTTATTTATTCTGCTGGAACAGGCAAGGCAGAATAAGTGGGCTTAGAAGTGGCTAAAGCAGCACGTTGCAGTGGGCACTGGGCTGGAGGCTGAGATGTCCGCTGGTTGGGCCTGGGAGATGAGGGCAAAGAGAGTGGTGAGTGTATGAGCTCCATAAATGAGGGAATGGGGGTGCAGGCTTTTGGACACGTTTTCCTACACAGTCTCTGCAGGAACTGAAGGAGAGTGTGGATGTGATGACCCTCTGGCGCCCGTGTGGCTTGGGACCACAGCTATTGGAGTCAGTTATTGGAGGCGAGACTTAGTATTACTGGGTTTTGGAAATGGTGACTCCAACTCCTGTGAAGCTGATACACGGGACATACAAGGCAAGGGAGCAAGGGACAAGCAGAGTGACCGCCCGCGGTCACTGTCATGCTACAAGAGCCCTGAGAGTGGGGCAGACCCTGGGGTGCACGGGCTTGGGTCTCAGCCCGTCTGAGCAGCCGTAGCCGGTGTGAGTGCCACTCGCGGAGGGCAACTGATACAGAAACAGCAGTTAGGAGGAGGCACAGGGACTGGGGGGAAACAAAGTGAGGGTGCCGGGACAAGGCTTGTCCTGGCACCATGGAAATCTATGAATGATGATTAAGAACAGGTGTAAATAAAGCAGACCCTTGGAGGTTAAAACCCAGGTCAGAATCCAGCACTCTTGGAAGTTTTATGGACCAATGGGGACCCCAGCTGGTCCTCCAATATTGAAAGTCCTAAACAAGTCTGCTTTAGACACCTTCACCGGAAGGAATTTGAAATGGGACCTCCAGTTGTTGGGGCAATGATCTGCAAGGAAGGTAAGGACTAAGGTCTTCTGAACCTGAGTGGGGATGTGTCAGAGCGCATGTGCTGGGATTCCTTGACATAGGACACCCTAGGGCTGTGATCCCAAAACCAGTTTGGGAAGTCCCAGTGGGCACTGCAGCTGGGATGATTGGGAAGAGAAGGGGATGCAGCCGTTGACATAAAGATAGTTTAGATAAGAACTGGAAGATTTGAGCAGATTTTGTGTGAAGGAGGCTGTAGCTCCCTGCACCGCAGTAGACCATGGGGTGGACACTGTGAGTGTGAAAAAATCCTGACCTAGCACTGTGTGCCATAAAAACGAAGGCACGTTGGGGCCTCCCGGTGGCCTAGGGGGTAAGTCGTAGCGCTATCACCCCTACCTATGGCCTGAGTTTGATCCCTGGCCAGGGAGCTAATTGTTCTGCTCCCAACTGTCTCTGGGGACTCCTCTCATTGCTTGCACCTCCTGCCTACACCCCAGCTCTAAGAAAAAAATAAATAAATAAAATAAAAAATATTAAAGAAGACACATCAGGGAGCCCATCTTCCCATATTGACTAGACATGCTAAATGGGGAACTCTTTGATACTACGGATACTACCGGAGCCCACAGACTTGGTGTGGAGCCCACCCCTGAGCTGAGGGCAAGGGCTGTGAGTGCCACCTGGTGGCAACTGCCAGGACTTGGGACTAAAAAAAGTCCGATTTAGCTAGCTTGCTATTATTGGATTTTAATGGAGAATACTCCTATGGGTGAAGGATGAAAACATGTTGAGTGCCCGCCCTGGTGGCACACTTGGTTAAAGCACCGCATTAAGAAGCTAAAGCCACTTCAGCATGAGTTTGATCCCTACCCCAGAGGTGGTCACGTGGCGCGGCAGACCTCTCCTGACCAGCCTGCTGCTTCCCTCAGCAGTGTACTTTGTCAGTCAGCCTGTTCTGCTCCCCACTGTCTCTGCTGAATCCTCTCACTGCCCCTGCACCTCTGGCCTGTACCCTAGTTCTGTATGCTTAAATAAATAAATCTCTAAAAAAAAAAAACACTTTGAACCATGAAACACCCACTTTGGATGATGTTGGAGAAATGCTCTACCAGGGAGGACAGAGCCCAAACTGTTCCATTGTAAAATGGATATGCAGCGCTAGAAAGGAGCCTCTTTTCCTAAGCCCATTGTGCAGCCTCCTGAGGAGCTGCTGGGGGCCAGGCTATGCTGCAGGACCCTATGAACCACTGGTAAAATTGGCCAAAGAGTTGCTTGGCTTGTGGGCAGCAGCTCCACGATGAGCAGACAGCTCCTGTTTGGAAGCCGCCTTTCTGCCTTTCTGATGAAGAAGGTATAAACAGATCAACTTAGTGGATGCGCTGCAAGCTGTCTGCTCTTTTGGGTTTTCCAGGAGCTGGACTGGGTAGTGGCCAGTGAATTGGCCTATTAGCAGGAAGCCTATTGGACACTGCCCTATGGACATTAGTAGGGAAGTCTGAGGAGCACATTAACGTAGAACCTGTTGAAGCCATCAGAAGAAACCTCTTCCAGGCCCAGAGTGACTGGAACTGGCGAGTGAATATTCTAGTGTGCTCACTTGAGGTGGCCTCCTCCAGGAATGTGTGGACCCTGGGGTTTGCTGCATTGCAGAGATGGGCTGAGTCTAGACATGTCCCCCTCACATCCTTAGTGGTGCAAGTTGCCAAGAAGAACTGCTTTGTTTGCCAACGAGAGACAGAGGCTGCAGGTGGCCGCAAGGCAGGCCCCTTGGGAAGGCCTCTGCATGTAGTTGGCAAGTTGGACGGATAGCAGTAAAGGGGACTAGGACTAGGTTTAGTTTACTATTCTGTGGATGAAAATACTCATAACTGGAAAGAAGATTCTAGAAAAATTTGGACAGCTAGATAGCCTATCTTCAAGTCAGGACCACATTTTACAGCCCATAGCATTCAATGGGCAGAGAGATACCATCTTCAGAGCAATGGCGAATTGGAACAGACAGTTGAAATAGTTTTGTCGACAGGGAAAATAAAAGGCATACCTCTAGGAAAGTAAATGAAACAAAACCAAATATATATATATAATTTGATGTAATTTGTATTCCATTATATTATTCCTCACTTTCATATTCTAGTATCAGCAAATAGGTATGACATAATAAGAGGAAAGAAAATGTGTTTGATAACAAAGAGAAGAGGCACTAGAAGTTTCACCAAAAAA
>NW_004567109.1:62901456-62906000 GCF_000260355.1 Condylura cristata | reverse complement strand
TCGTATGCAGCCAGGAACTTAGAATATGAACCAATTGATTAAGTTAAGTTCAGATTATATAGCTGTGTAAGATGGGCCCTATATTAGTGATCAATATCTATAAGAAGAGGGAGATTTGGACACAGAGAGGCACAGGAAAGAAAGCCTTGTGAAGATGGAGACAGAACTCGGAGTTTGCAAGTCAAGGAACAGAAAGGCATGAAACAGATTCCCTCTCAGAGCCTCGAGAAGGAAGCAATTCTGACACCTGGATTTTGGATTTTTAGCCTCCAGAATGTGAGTGATTAAATTTCTGTTTTCAGTGGAAGCCCTAGGAAATTAATACGAGAGTAATGAGATATTCAGAGCTATGGATAGAAAATTTAAGAAATGAACCAAATGCAAATTCTGGAACTGAAAAGCACAATGGCAGGAAAAAAACTACAATAAATGGACTGAACAATAAATTAGATGCTATATAAAAAAATAAGCAAACTTTAATACAGGTAAATAGAAATTATCTACACTAAAGCAGAGGGATTTAAAAAAAAAAAACAAAACCCGAACACATTATGAGAATCAGTTACCCCTGAGATATTATCAAACTGGGGTCACATGAAATTGGGGTCACAGTAAGAGAGGGAAGAGACAAAAGGACAAGAAAATATGTGAAGAAAAAAAAAATTCCTGGAGCTCAAAACGCTGCCAGCAAGACAGACACTAAGCCATGTTCAGCTATATCATAGCCAACAGCTGAAAAACAACGATTAAAAAAAAAGTATTAGAAGTAACAAGAGGAAAAAGGCACATTCCAAAAAAGGAGAGTGATAAGAATTTCTGTTGACTTAGGGAAAAAATGCCTTTCAGAAGATAAATGAGTTACATAATTAAAGTACTGAAAGACTATCAATCTTTAATCTTGTTCTAGACTAAATTTGCTTTGAAAATTTACAAAAGTTGATAGAATGTGTTGTTGGATTACCAACTCATGAAGAATGCCAAAAGGGTAGAACTCGATGGAAATGATACTAGATTAAACTCAACTCCACAGAACGGAGTGAAAAATACTGGAAATGGCAAATGTGTGGTAAAATATAAAAGACTTACAAATTTTTTAAAAGATTGATTGATGCATACAAGAACTGCGGTGCAGGCCAGAAGTATGGGAGGAGGGAGTGAGATGATTCACTAGAGACAGAATGGGGAGCAGAACACCCAGATCTACTGAAACACACTGCTGAGGGGAGCAGGAGGCACGACAGGAGAGGTCTGCTGCACCATGTGGGTCAGCTCCCTGGCCGGGGATCGAACTCATGTTTGCAGTGACTGGCATCAGCTTGAAAGTCTTTAACCCCTGTGTCACCGGGGAGACCCTATTCTAAAATGTTTAAATGTCAATTGACTATTGAAATAAAAATTAGAGTAATTGCATATAAGGATTTCTAATATGCATAGAAGTAAAAAAATATAACAAATGTAAAAAGTATGGTAGGAGGTAAAGGGAAGCATAATGGTGTGTGTTTTTCTTTCTTTTTAAGATGTACCTATTCATACATACAGCACTGGGGTACAGGCCAGGGGGGTGGGGTGGGGTGGGGTGAGAGAGTTACCAGAGACAGAGTAGGGAGAACAGGCAGACTGACTGAAATACACTGGTGAGGGGAGCAGTGGGAGAGAGAGGAGAGGACTGCTGTGCCATGTGGGTCAACTCCAGGGCCAGGGATGCAACTCACACTGAGGTGGCTTTAGCTAGCTTGCAGTGCTGCGTCCTAACTCACTGGGCCACCAGGGAGGGCCATCCTTTCCTTTAATATTACTTTGATTTTATATAGTAACAACTTTCTTTTGATTAGTCTTTTCATGGAATACTTTTTCCTCATCTTTTTACTCTTAACCTCTCAGTATCTTAATATTTAACGTATCTTTTTTTGCACACAGCATGTGGTTGGGATTTTTTCCACCTGATAGTCTATGCTTTTTAATTACATTTAATACAATTATTTTGATGTGGATGGGTTTAAGATATATCATTTTCATTTTACATTTTTTTCATCTGTCCATTTCCCCTTCTTCCTCTCTTTTAGACCCCTTTTGGATTATTTACAATTTTATTAGCATTCTACTGATATCCTTAATTGTCTTCTTATCTGTAACTCTGCTAAGAGGTCTTTTAAATGATTACTTTAAGAATTATAATAATATAGTTTTAACCTATTACAGCCTACTTTAATATTATACCATTGAAATATAGTGTAAGAAACATACACCATTGGTTGGCGCAATGGGTTAAACACAGCACTATGAAGTAAGGCAGCCACTGCCTGTTCTGCTCCCCACTCTGTCTCTGGTGAATCCTCCCAGCCCCTGTACCTCTGGCCTGTACACAGTTCTGTATGTATAAATAAATAAATCTTTTTTAAAAAATAAAATAAATAAAGGAAAGGAGATTGCCAAAGATAAAGTGGGATACTTCATAATACTAAATCATCAAGAAAATGTAATCACAAATATATATGCACTGAATAGTAAAGTTTCAAAATATGTAAATAAAATGTGACAAAACTAATGAGAAAAACGGACAGCTCTACCAGTACAAATACACATATATATATTTAAAGATTTATTTACTATGCACACAGAACAGGGGTACAGGTCAGGGGTGCAGGGGCCATGAGAGGATTCACCAGAGACAGAGTGGGGAGCAGAACAGGCCGACAGAGGGAAGTACACTGCTGAGGGAACCAGCGGGCAGGTCAGGAGAAGTCTGCTGCGCCATATGGTCACCTCCAGGGGAGGGGATCGAATTCATGCTGAAGAGGCTTTAGCTTCTTAGTGCTGTGCTTTAACCCACTGCGCAGGTTAGGGAGGGCCCACTTATATTTTTTATTGGTCACCCCACCCCCAGATGTGATATTTTTTACCATTTTTCCTGGGGTTATCTATCCTCACTGGCAACCCCCTCCATGGGTCATCACCAGTAACATTTTATGGCTGCTGCTACTGGTTATACTCCCCCCAACTCCCAAGCCTTGCCTGAGCTCCCTGATAAATTGCAGTGCTTCTTAGGGCCTGCCCTCACATTAGGTCTTTTCCTGTGGGACCTGCCAAAGTGCTCTGCCTTTGAGATTCCTATATAAGTCATTCTGTCCTCAGGTGTGAGTTCTGCAGAGGCCAGAACCCTATCAGGTTTTGTCTGTCTTTGTATTCTCCAGCCCCTAGCTTAGAGCCTGGGGTCCAGTATTTGTTCAGCAACTGTTTCATGAAGGAGTAGGTCCCAGGCTTCATGTCCAGGTTCAGCATGTCAGATATTCCCCTGGAAGTGACTCTTAGAGAAACTCAATTCGTCCCCCTACCCCAGTAGTCAGAACTGAGGACTGACTAGCATGTGTCCTGTGTTAACCCAGGACAGCCTCATAAAGCATACACTCTCTTCTCTCTGTGTTCCATCTGCGGTCACAAACTCCAGCCCAGCCCGACAGACAGCACCGCTCCACCTTGTAACAGCTGCTGTCATCTTCCTGTCTCCACCTTTAGGCAGACTGTCCAGGCAGGTGTGGCCTCATGTGTTGATGTTGCCCCTAGAAGTCACTACAGTTACTCTCTGGAAGGTTAGCAAGTCGTGTCGTGACCAGAGCCGGCAGGGGGTCAGTGGGAGGAAGAAGCCTATTTGTGGGAACAACCCCCCACCCCCAACCCGCTCTCTCCCTCCCTCCCCCCAAGCCCAGGGCATACACATCCTGGGCTCCGACCCTTCCACAGTACTGACGCGGGGCGTCCCGAGCTTACAGAATGGAGGTCACCTCCCAAGACACACAGCTGAGCAACAGCGGTGACAGGGGAGGAACCCAGCTCCACCAAGTGCAGAACTCCGTCTCTCTGGAAAGCCAGTTCTCGAGACCGCCGCGGGAAGTTGGCAGCCTCTGCCGTTCCCCCACATTAGATTCTGTGTAGATGAGGAAGAGGAGGAGGACCCAGGAGCTACCTCCTGTTCGACACAATAGTAGGCATGTAATGGTAACAGTATTAATAGTCAGCCCGCGCAGGGCGGGCTCTGGGGCAGAGGGCAGCCAGGCGCGGACAGAGCGGGCAGCACCGGAGCAAGGGACGCGCCCTCCCCTGGCGCCTGCGCACCGCGGCCAGCTCCCCGCTCTGCCCCGCCCCAGTTGCCTGGGTTTTCAAATTTGAAACCTGCTCCTTTTCCCGCCCGAACGGGCGGACCAGCCGCGGGAGAGGGCGGGGCCCTTCGCAACCAATAGCGCCTCAGAGGCCCCCGGCCCCGCCCCGAGAGGACGCCCGCACGGCGCTAGCGGCCGCGGGAGAATGGACCCGGCACCCCGCCGCCCCGCCCCCGCGGGCCACGCTCGCTTCAGCCGAACCCGGGGCCTCCCGGACACCGCAGGCCCCGAAATCACCTTTTGATGTGTGGGACCCCAGCCGGCAGCGCCGGGCTGGAAATTGGGATCTAGAAGTGCCAAGGCGCGGGGCCGCTGGCAGGGCGGGCGAAACGCAGCACCCGCGGGCCCGCACGGTGCGGGGCGGCTAGCCCTCGGCTCCGGCAGGAGCTG
>NW_004567109.1:62874376-62901356 GCF_000260355.1 Condylura cristata | reverse complement strand
GGCAGGTCAGCCTGCACGTGCAGGGCATCCACGTCTGCGGGGGCTCCATCATCAGCCCCGACTGGATCATCACGGCGGCGCACTGCGTGGAGGAGCCGGGCCCTCCCGGGGGCGGGGCGCCCGGGGGCGGGGCCGGGGCTGGTGTTTGTTGCTCCGTGTCAGTTACATTGTAACAAAAGTGGGGCCGCCGCTGCTCCGGCCCGCACCCAAGGCCCGCCCGCCGCCAGCTGTCCCGACATGGACGCCGTGGCCAGCAACATCCAGGTCCTGTTGCAGGCGGCCGAGTTCCTAGAGCGCCGCGAGAGAGGTGAGGAGGACCCTTTGGCCAGATTCCAGGCGGCTACCGCGCTGACACCCGCCTGGCTTGGACTTGGCTCCCAACTTGAAGGGTGTGTGGCCTTAGGGCAGTCGCTCCGGGGGTCTGTGTCCTCAACTCCAGCGAGGTTGGCGGGTAGGCAGGCTGGAACGGTTGGGCACTTGGCCCTGGCGCCAAACGCCCCCGCCTGCCCACGCTGTGCCAGGGGTATCCGCTGAACCAGTCCCAGACTGACTGGGGACCCTGGTCTCTCTGACAGAGGCGGAGCATGGCTACGCATCCCTGTGTCCGCACCGCAGTCCGGGGCCAGCCCACAGGAGGAGGAAGCGATCACCTCAAGCTCCTGGCGCGCTGGACGGTGGGCGGTGAGGAGGGTAGGGGGTTGAGACGGGTAGGGTGCCATCCCTGTAAGGGCCCCTCCTCTGCCCATTTCCTCCCAGTTGCTTGCATCTTCTGGCCCAGGTACCCTGCTTTGGTGGCATTCAGGACCCTCCTGCCATATCATATCCTAGACCCCAACGCACACGCACTCTCTTGTGCCAGGAACTGTGAGCAGGACAGATCTGGGTTCTGCCTCCCCTCACACCCCCCACTCTCCACATATGAAACTACTAGCGTCCCCCCTACAAACTTCCCCCTTTCACTCTGCTCAACTCTTCGCATTCAGTTCTGGGGTCTCAGGTGCCCTTCAGAAGGGAATTTTGAGACCCCTGGGAAGCCGGGGAGTGAGTGTGGGTGTGAGCGCCCACCTGCTCACCTCATCCTCTTTGGCATTGGCAGGTCTGTACACAATGAACTGGAGAAGCGTAGGTGAGTCCCAGCCTTGACCCAACTTCATCAGGCCCAGGAATGCCTTCCCTCCCCTTGCCATCTCTCTGGCCAGCACTGCCCCCCAAATCCCTCCCCCCACAGGAGAGCCCAACTGAAGCGATGCTTGGAGCAGTTGAAGCAGCAGATGCCCCTGGGAGCGGACTGTGCCAGATACACCACACTGACCCTTCTGCGCAGGGCCAGGATGCACATCCAGGTAAGGGACTACCCCTACGCAGTCGCCAGCTTGCCAGGATGGGCAAAGTGTAGTGTGCCGGGGCTGGGCAGAATTGGGGAGAGAACTGAGGTCACAACCAATCTGTGTTACTGGACAATTTTTTTTAGCAGAAAGTAACTCAGAATTGTCCTGAGTCTTAATCGAGTTTGCCCTATACATGTTTGCTGTTATTACATTATTACTTGATTCCAACTATGAGACCATGGGTGAGTCATTTAGCTCCTCTCTATGGCTATGGAAGAGATTGATAGGTTGCCCTGGTCCCGGCTCCCTCTTCCTCATCCTTCAAGTCCTCCTGTTGCAGGTGACCCCTTTCCAGAGCCCAGGGGAGGGAAAAGGATTGCAAGGGGACCACTCACTTTTCTTCCCAGAGTCCTTGCTGCTGTTGTACCCTTTGGTGGACAGAAGTGGGGTTTGGCTGTGTGAAAGCCCCAGGCAGTCCCAGATGTGGGATTAGCAGCAGCTCTGTAAACAATAGAGCCTTTTTTACTGCCTTCCAGGCCCCTTTGACAGAGGAAGAAATGAAAGCACAGCCAGGTTAAGGACCAGGCTGCACAGTGATAGAAGGCCCAGGCCCCTGACTTGCATCTTTTTACTTCCTGGGGGCCTGCTTTGCCAGGCTATTCTAAGTGTTAGTGCCTGTGGCAGACACAGATGTCTGTACTATGCAGCACATAATCATGGTATGAGAATTGTTTGCACTCTCCCATAGGTGCCTGCATTCCTCTTATTGTGGCTGGATAACATGCTGGCCATGTTTCAGGCCCCACTCTCTCACACAGGGTTTGCCTGACCTGGTTCTCAGACAGGTGATGTGTTCCTCAGGTGCTGGCAGGCCCATGGCAGGACATATGGAATCTCATTCCTTCAAACCTCAGCACCCCTTTCCTGGCCTCCCTGATTCCTATTTTACTTCCATCATGCTGTCCTCCACCTGTACCTAGAATGTTCTTTGAAATTCAGATCTAATCATGTCAGGCTCCTGCTGAAAACCTTCCTTAGCTCTTAAAAGGAAAGCCCTGATTTCTTCTTGTGATACACTCAAGGCCTTCACAGCTCAGCTCACGCCTTGCCATTGGCCTGCTCTTTTGGTTTCCCCTCTCTCTATTACCCACCAAAAAAAAGCTGAATTGCCTTACTTTTCCAAATTTCCCTATCCCTCGTGCTTCCATGCCCAATTCTCCACAGCTGGTTCAAATGTTACCCCAACCCAATTCTCCCCTTCTTGCTGACTGCAGGCTTCTGGTGGTAGAACTCCTGGAAATCAGGGTCAGCAGAGCTGGAGAAGGCTCCTGATGCTAAGCCTCTAGCTGCTGGGAGAATCGTGGCCAAGAGTTACAAACTGGTAGCCTTCGGTCAGCCTGTAGTTTTCTAAAATTTTGAGTTGGTGGCACTTCTGATGTGGAAAAACTACCTTCTAGCTTCTCTTCAAGGAGTTGGAAATCCAGCAGCACTGTGTCTGTTTCCATGGGTTAGTTTTTGCTAGACCTGGTGGTGGCTGCCTCCCTGAGCCAGAGGACACATGCTAGATATACTAAGTCACAGTTGTCTCTTCCTAGTGACAGACACCAGCATGTCCCAAGGCCTTTGAGTGAGCCTGTGGTGTCCGCTCCCTGCATCCTCGGGCCATTTTTGTGGGCAGGTCTGGCTTCCTGGAGGACAAGGCCACCCTCTGGGCCCACACTTAGTGAGCCCTTCCTGGTCTAAACAGGCAGTCACTAAGTGGCTGTCAGACTAAGGAGGGGTGTTGGGGTGAGGCCTGACCCCCAGGCAGCTGACCTTTTGACCCTATGCTCCTTTGGGATCTGCAGAAGCTGGAGGAGCAGGAACAGCGGGCCAGAAGGCTCAAAGAAAAGCTGCGAAGTAGGCAGCAGAGCCTGCAGCAGCAGCTCAAACAACTCCAAGGGCTGACGGGCGCTGGTGAGTGGGAGCGGCTACGTGCAGACAGCCTGGACTCTTCAGGTCTCTCCTCTGAGCGCTGGGACTCAGACCAAGGTGAGTGCCCTGAAGCCCTGGGGTGTGGCCCTCAGAAACTAGCTCTTCTGACGAGCCCCTCCCTGTACAGAGGAGCTGGAAGTGGACGTGGAGAGCCTGGTTTTCGGAAGCGAGGCCGAGCTGCTGCGGGGCTTCAGTGCAGGCCAGGAACACAGTTACTCACACAGCGGCACCACCTGGCTATGACCCTTGACCTGCCTGGGCTCTGCCAGGCAGAAGCCCTCCCCAAGCTCCCAGCGCTGATAGAAGTCACCTCTCGTTGGGAATGGACTAAAAGGACCCTGGCATGGGACTAAAAGGACCCTGGTGCTCCCCTTACCCTGCTGCCTGCTAGTGGGGTTGGGGTAAGAGTGGGCTGGGCTCCCCTGAGCCCTGCAGGGCAGGTAGCTTGGACCTGGGCCACTCTTTCAGGCATTTTTTTTCTGTAGCACTTGGCTCTGCTGTCCTCATGGGAGCAGGAAGCCTCCTGGAGTTCCTTCCTAGATAAGGCACTCTGGCCTTTGCCCTACAGACCCTGTACAGTATTTTCATTAAAAACCTCTTTCTTAACTTCGGTGTATGTTGTTGCCTGATGAAAATGGGGAAACTCACAAGACAACTGGAAAACAGGAAATGGGTCAGCAGTAACTTCCACCGCTGACGGCCCAGGCAGTGCCCAGTTAATCCTCCCAGGATTAGGCAGGGCTGAGGCTGAGTGATGTGACTGGCCTGTGACCCAAAGCCAGGAAACAGTGGAGTTAAGATGCGAACCAAAGCTTTCTCACCCCCAAGCTGGGGCTGACTGAATTCAACAAGTATTTATTGAGTGCCTGTTATGTGCCAGGTATTGTTCCATTGGGACACATCAGAGAACAAAACAAAAGGTTCCTGCCCTCATGGAGCTTACAGTCTAGTGTCTCACCACTTTACCTGCATGCTGCCTGTGACACTGGGCGAGTAGCTCCACCCAGGGGGATCTGTCCACAGCTGCCCAGTTAAGGGAAATAAGCAGGCCGGGCTCAGACACGGGATACCATGCCTGGTGCACTGTGGATGCCAAATAGGACACCACCACCCCCTGGGCGGCACCCAGACAGTAGATAGGGCTGGAAGTTGACTTTTAATAATAAGTACAAGGGGAAGCAGAGGGATTCAAGCGGGTGGTCTGGCGTGCTTCTGCAGCAAGGTCTGGGCTGCCTACACAAACTGCTGCTGCTGCTGCTGCTGCTTGGTGGCTGCCTTGCTGGCCAGGTCCTTGGCCTTCTCTGTAGCTGCTAATGCCGTCTCCTTTGCCTTCTCCTTGGCCTCCTTGGCTGACTCAACAAGGGTTTTAGAAGGGGCCTCACCTGCAGCAAATGACAGGGGCAACTGCAGAGGATGCCAAGAGCCACTTATTCCCACTGCAAAGATGGTATTTGCTTGGGGGGAGATGAGGAGTCCTAGGCTCCACATTTGCCAGGGCAGTCAAGACTTGACCCCAGCCACTGCCTGGGAGTACCACTCCCTACCCCCATTCTTGCCCAGAGTCCTCACCTTGCAGCTTAGCCAAGATGTACTCAAAACCCTTCATAGTTTTGGTCACATTGCTTTTGAACCGGGCAAGACCAAATTCCTGGCAAAAGGAAAGAAGGGAAAGGATTCTGATTGCTCACTGACATCCCCTACCCCAGCCCCTATGCCAAATGCCCTAGGCCAGAGCCCTGGCACTCCCACCAGGCTGCTCACCTGGACAGCTCTGGAAACACCAAATAAGTTGGAAGAGACCCAGGCTTCCCGGCGGATTTCGGTCCAGCCGCTGTTATCGGAGTTCACACAGTAAACACATCGTTCCTCCACCACCTGTGAGGGGGCCAGGCCAACCACAATTGTGTGGGAGTCTCATTTTCTCGAACTGCATGTAACTTTTACCCCATCTCTGTTTATGAGGGAAGGCAATAAATAAAAATCCATTCCTGTCCCTCACTGCATTCCTAAACTGCAATTTAGGAAGACAGTAAATAGGTAACTTGGTTCTCTAACACCATTCCTCTGCCCTTCCAGCAAGGCTCATGGACTCCTGAAATCAGCAGGGGGCCTCAGATCTGGACTTTGTTTTGAAGCTTTCTGTCCAGACATGCAGTGTTTCTAGCCTGCCTCTCATCCAATACAGCTCAAGCTCCTTGGTGTCCCAATAGAAATGGAAACCTGGCCATCACCTCTCTTCCTCCCTCTATATAATTCCCATAGGCCCAACCCATACTTGGGCCAGGCAAATCACTGGTGTTTTGCATGTAGTTTTTTTTTTTTTGCCTAACTGTAAAACAAGGAGGTACCCTTTTCCTTTTTGTATGAATGAATCAAAGGGCAGGTCCAGCCAGACTGATCAAAAGAAAACATTGTCAGAGTTTGAACTCTATGTAACCACTCCTCAGCAACCAAGATCTGCCTCCAGAACACAGGAGCTCCCTAGCCATGTGTACCTGGCACTTTCTACTTTGGGGTGGGGGCTGGAAAGAGTCTCACCATCAGCCGGGCATGGTTGATGTTCCAGGTGAAGGTGGTCATCGTCTGGTTCTGTGGGTCCACGATAGAATCCTCCAGGATGTACACCGAGTGAGCAACGTTGGCAGGAAACAGTCGCTCTGCCCAGCGGGGCATCCTGTTGGTCTTGGTCAGGAGTCTCCGAGACAGGAGCTTCTGGTCAGGGGTCACCTCCCGGTGTACTATGTCTTCAGTTAAGACATGCTTGCTGCAGGTGTCAGAATGAAGGTGACCCTGGGGAGTCTGCCCGAAACTGGGAGTGGGGTGGGTGGGTGGGTGGGGGTGGTTCCCATCTGTTACCTCCAGGATCAGAATGCCATCTTCCACCAATCTTGCAGCATAATCTCTGTTGTAGCTCAGAGAATCTCTTGAGTCTAGTCTACCCCATGACAAATTCCAACTCCCGCCCCTTGGGTGACCTGGATTCCTTGACTTCCAGCGACCCGGATTCAACATCCCTCCCAACTCCTAAGCTACCGCCTCTTCCTGTCTCACCATCCAGAGAACCTTGGACTAGGGCCTCAAATAGATCACGGCCCGGAGCCAGCCTTCCACTTCTCCTATAGGATTCTCTTGCCCTAAAGGTGGCCTCAGTTCCAGCAATACCCCTACCTTGGGCTCCATGTCGAGATTTTCCCAGCCCCGCACTTCGATTTCCAAATAGCGAGGGAGGAGGGCTAATTTTTAACAGGGTCACGTACCTATAGGGATTAGGATACCGCTGCCAAAAGGCAGCGAACACTTGGTCCCAGGAACTCCGGAGCACGCTCTGGCCCAGAAAATACTTCACCATCGTCCCAGCAGGGGCGGGCTCAGCACCCACGCAGCATCAGGGGTATGGAACCCGGCAGGAACGGGGAAGCCGGGACGGCTCGGAGTACGCCCGCCAGGTTCGCAGCTCAGTGAGCACACGGCCGCGCCCAGCCAGCCACCGCCGCCGCCATGAGGAGTTGTCGGGCTGCGCGCCACTTCCGGCGCAGCAGGGCAAAAGCCACCACTTCCGGCGCTGGTTCACGTGACCCATGCCCCGCCCCCTCATCCCACACACCCCTTCCCCCTCCCCGCGAGAGTTGCGGCGCTGCGGGCGGGCCGGAGCCGCGGTGTGGGGGCCTTAGGTTGGTGGGGGAACCCCTGCCCTAGCGGCGCCTAAGCTCGGAGAGCGAGTGGCGGAGCCAGCCATCGAGCCAGCTGGGCGGCGGCGTGCGGCGCCGCAGTGGGCGCTGCCCCGTGCGCCCCCGGGCCGCCCCGGTCGCTGGTTCCTGGACGGGGATCGGCGCCAAGGGCCGAAGAGCAGGGGCAGACCTGGGTGCTGTGGAATCTCGAACCCAACGCGTCTGGGGTCGTCGCCTGGCACCTGAAGCCGGTATTGAAGCCTGGGCACTGCCCGACCGGAGATTGGGTGTGCTTCGCGTCCCTGCTCAGGACCTGACACGGTGAGGCGGCCCTAGGAGCATGAGCGGGCAGCGTGTGGACGTCAAGGTGGTGATGCTGGGCAAGGAGTATGTGGGCAAGACGAGCCTGGTGGAGCGATACGTGCATGACCGCTTCCTGGTGGGGCCCTATCAGAACGTGAGTGTGACCCACTGGACTGGGCACGGGGGAGGGGGGCAGGGGGGAAGATCGCCCCCACCCGCGGCACTGACGGTTCACCCCCGCCTCATACAGACCATTGGGGCCGCCTTCGTGGCCAAGGTGATGTCCGTTGGAGACCGGACGGTGACTTTGGGTATTTGGGTAAGTGCCCTAGGCAAGTAACGGAGGGGTGAGCGGGGGGTGGGGGAAGACCCCTTTCCTGAGGAGGTGCAGAACTTACCTGTATTTCTGGTGGACTGGTACAGCAATTTCTCCAGTCTAGACACCAGTTTAAAAATGGGGCTCTGAAGGACTTAGCCTTAGTTTGGAGTATTAAGGAGAAATCTTAACTAACGTTGGCTGAGCCTTTCTTTACCCTTTAGGACACAGCAGGTTCAGAACGCTACGAGGCAATGAGCCGAATCTACTATCGGGGCGCCAAGGCTGCCATCGTATGCTACGGTAAGAATTATGGCTTGCTCCTTAAACAAACAAAAAAAAAAAACAGTGGGTGCCTACTGGCTCTAAAGACCAGCCTGTGACCCTTGGTTGTATTTGCTGCATTTCCCATATCAAGATCTCACCGACAGCAGTAGCTTTGAGAGAGCAAAGTTCTGGGTGAAGGAGCTCCGCAATCTGGAGGAGGTAGGTGGCCAAGTCTCACCACAGAACCAGAGGCACTGGTGCCCTATGGATGACCCTTACATTGTCTTCTGTGCCAGGGCTGCCAGATCTACTTGTGTGGCACTAAGAGTGACCTGCTGGAAGAGGACAGGAGGCGGAGACGAGTGGACTTCCATGACGTCCAGGACTATGCAGAAAGTAGCTGCTCCTCAGTCCCGGGGTGGGGGTTGGGAAGTGACTGCTTGGGTGGGTGGTGGAATGTAGGACTGCATTAACTGCCATGCCAAAATCCCTTTCTGGATTCTTTGAGCCAGTGGTGTCCAAAATGCTAAGCTACTATACCTGATTTTTAGCCTTCAGGCTTTAGTCACTTTTCTTTACAGATATCAAAGCTCAGCTCTTTGAAACATCCAGCAAGACAGGACAGAGTGTAGGTGAGTGCTGTCCTGGGGCATCACAGAGGACAGGCAGAGGCATTAGAGGAGGCAGAGAACCTAGAATGCTGGGTCACTGGGTGATCCCAGGGCTACTGGCAATTAGGCCCTTATTGGTTGTCCCTTTTCCTGCCAGACGAGCTCTTCCAGAAAGTGGCAGAGGATTACGTCAGTGTGGCTGCCTTCCAGGTGATGACAGGTGTGTGCTGCCCCAGCTTTTCTGGAGACTTCGTCTAGGTCCACAGCATCTGGCCCCCTTCACAAGTTAACCGATGCCCCCACTCAGTGTTACTGAGATGCCATCTTTTTCTTTGACAGAGGACAAGGGCGTGGACCTGGGCCAGAAAGCAAATCCCTATTTCTACAGCTGTTGTCATCACTAAGTCACCGCTTAACTGGCCTGGAGGAATTAAAGGAATTCCCCAGAGGCTGGACCCAGCTCTTGTCTGGGTTTGGGTGGTCTAATGTCTGAGCTACCCCTAGGTCCCTATGGCAGCAAGGTGGCACCTGCCTGTGCTGGCCCATGGAACAGAGGCAGCATTGGGCTGACTGACGGGCATGAGGAGGGTAAGGGCTAATTTGCACCCCAGCGTTCTGCCGTGGATAGCACTTGTGTCTGCAGATGATTTAAGTGGCTTCTGATCTGTAAATAAAAATCAATGCACTGTGAATCACACTCTGCCCCTTTCCCTGCTGTGTGGATTGGGTGTCAAGACACCTAGTTCTTTCTGGGGGCATCTGGCTGACCTCACTTTCTTTATGAAGTCTCCTCCCAGCTCTTATTTTCCTTATTTGAAAGCCAAGTAACTTCACCCCAGGATTGCAGCCCTTCCCTATTTAGTGGGGGCAAGGGTTGGGGCATTGCAAAGCTCACACCTTCCTAGGTGCTGAGAAGAACAAGGCAGGCCGTAAAGTGGCTTCCAGAGATCAAAGGGCCAAACACCTCTCTAGACTGGCTGGCTCTGCCTCATCTCTTGTGTAAGTCAATTAGTCATGCCAATGGCTCAGATCCTGAGCGTCCCAGCAACCTACAGTTTGGTGTAATGGTAGAAAAATCACAGGTTCTCCAAGACAAATCTTAATGGATCCAGATTCATTACCTACTCACTTAAGAAGGACTTGGTCTTGCTCATATGTAAAATACGTTGATCACTGTACACTTCTGACTATGAAGGTCACGAGTGAAAACTAACTGTAGTACTAAATGCTTGTCTTCCCACACTTTCCCCCAGAGGGTTTTTTGTTAAAGGCGCATTAAGTTCAGGATTTGGTCAGAAGTGGAGGCAAATTCCAAAGTTTCCCTCAAAGTATATTTCAGGAGGTCCAAGAATCTGAAGAATCAAGTGTTTACTGTAGATAAGACTGTAGGAAACATGACAGCCCTTTCTAGCATGGGGGAAGCATCTTTGGCCTGTGGTGGGTTCTCTGCAGTGCCCCATACCTGTCTTTGAAGAACTAAAAACTCGGTCAAGATCATCTGACTCACACTCAGAAAGTGCCTGGTTCCACTTCCTTTTTTAAAACCAATTCCTCAAAATATCCTTCCTTCATGGGTGATGGAGACTTCCTGTTTAGGGACTGAAACTGACATCAGCCCCTCCCAAAAGATATATTTCATCTGGCAGCTGGTGGTTACTGGGAGGAAACCTGTACCACTTCTGTGAGGTGCTTGAAGGAAGGGCTCAGTCCCCACCTGGGAACTCCCAAGAGCTGCCATCTGCTCTCATCCAAACCCATCCTCCCTCCTGTGAGGCTACATCTCCCCACGGACAATAAAACAAAACACAGGGCAAGGGCCATAAGAGTAAAGTTAAACTTTACTTTACAGTAATTTTTCTATATACAAAGAATTACAGTACATGTTTATGGGGACTCCTAGCACAGGGCTCCCCTCTTTCACTAGGAGTTTCACTTACAGCTGACAATCTATGGGGTTGGGGCAAAAAAACAGTGATGGACCTCAGCTGACCGCCCCCCTTTCTTAAAAATATAGATAGATCTCGTCAGCTTCTTTGCCAAGATTTAGAAAGCTGCTCTTTCCATGAGCTCCTGTGTACTGCACTCACCCATTTCAACACACTCACCTACATGCACACACAGGCAGTGCCCAACCTCACACCTGGAGACCCTATTCTCTGCCCCTTCCCTGGAAGTACAAGTACCAGAACCATTCAGCTACTCCATGGGCTCACCTCCTGTCCACAAGGCTTTTGGTTGACTCCCAGGGTGTTAGACCTGAAGGCTTTCAATAGCCTGAAAGTCACAGGAGAGCAGCTCTAGAGAAGGGAACATGTAGGAGAGTTTAGCATGCTGACTTTGCTTATGGTGGTTGGCAACACTTCTTTCCAGGTTGTGGATTTGTAATTAAAATAAACTCTTTCCACATCCTTAAGAAACAGTTCCTTTAATCTTCATAAGCAATAGAGAAGCTCCCATGAGAGTAGAGGTAGAGGGGCAGAAGATAACTGAGGGCACCCCCACACCTGGAGCTCTCTACCAACCTGTTTCAAGCAATGTGGACAGAAGCTATGGACAAGGTGACACCCGCCCTGAGAAACTCAATGCCACCTTCTGGATACTGCATCTTTGCTACCTCTGCATCTCACTGGACCACTCCAGGGTTGGGTGCAGGCTTCACTAGAGCTCTGCCTTCTCCCCCCGCCCCACCCCCCAATATAGCCTCAAAGAAAACCGTTCTACATAAAATCTTTTCTCAAACAGGAACCTGGGTTTCTCAAGTCACCAGGCCCTCAACCATTGGCAGTGCTTATTTATACCAGGAAATTAGCACCATCATTACATTTTTTGTGTGTGTACAAAGCAATTATCTACTCTTACTTCAATTTATTCTACAGCAACCTCTGTTCCTGCTGCACTGGCCCTAGGAAGCTCAGCTGAGAGCTAACTGGCCATAGCCAATGAAAAGCCTCATGCAGCAGCTACCTAGCTCTAAATGATCTGGAATGTCTAACACAGGTAACAGCCCAAACATTCGGCAGGAAACAAAAGGGGCTTGTGGCAGCTCCTTTCTTGCCACAATTTCAGAGAGGTTATGACACTGGGCCACTCTGCTCTCCTGACTGACAAGCCCCACGAGGAATCAATATTCCCCCAAAAGCCATAGGAGAAGCCCACTTTATAGGTGCAGAGGGCAAAAATCCATCCACATTTAGTGCTCTCCTGATTCTTCTCCACAGGGGAAGCTGCCAGGACCAGAGTACATTTCTTCCACTCTGTTCTCACAAGGCCACCTGGGAGTCCAGCTCCAGTGAGTAGGTGCTGCCAAGCCCAGGAAAGGAGCACTGCTGCACTTCATGCCCTGACCGTAGTGTGGGGTGGAGGAAGTGAATAAAATAATTATTTTCATCAATGCTGAAGATGTAGTTTGGTAGTTGTTCAGAAGAGAGTCAACACGGTGATTTCAATCACCCCAAACTCAGTAACATTAGGGAGAAGCAGACATTTTAAAACTTGGATGCTTTTGTAGCAACAATTGTTCTGCTATTAGAGGGTTCAATCCAATGAAAGAAAATGAGGCTTTGAATTCAAATTTCATTTTTTTCCCCCTGATTTTAGGAAGGTTAGGAGAGGTAACGGTTCTCTGGCTACCTATGGAAACTATGGCTTCCCCCCTCTGAAAGGCTTCTTGGGGAACTGGCTTAGAGGCAGACTCTCAAAGTTCCTGATATCCAGGCATTTGGCCAGATATCAAAATATCCTCCACAAAGATCAGATCAGGAGTTTCAGGGACGATTTCATTTTAACTGCCTCACACCCCCTGGAGAAAAGAGTCTCAGAAAAAATTCCGAGAGTCTCCAAGGGCTAACGATTTCACTCCCTGATGTCATGTAAGAGTCTGTTGGGAAGACTCTTGTGACCCTTTCATGATGTTAACTAAATCTGTCATCAGATGCTGTGATCAGTCAGTCTGACATTTGAACTTATTTCCATTTTAACTTCAGAGTCTTGAAATGGCCCTCCTGAAAGCCTGGTTGATTATGTATTTAGATGAAAGATTGCCCCCCACCAACCCCTCCAAAACCAAGCACAGCTCAGAAGTTGTTTTCCCAGGCAGTTCTGGAGTGAAGTTTCCAGTGAATGGTGGTGAATAGAAAGGACCAAAACAAACCACAAAGAAGCCAATCCTAGCCCACCTCTCCCTCACTCCTTCCTGTCCTGTGAGACATATCTAGAGTGGGTGCCAAGTCAGTTACCTACCAAAGCCTACTTCAGAGAAGCTACTTCATGATCTAACTTCTCCACTTAAAAATTTTAACACAGTCTGCACAACCCCCTCCCCCCCAAAAAAATTCACAGTTTATTTCATGAAACAAAGAGCTACGGTAATTTAACACACAACATAGTTGAAAGGAGATTTTGACAGTGCAGTGCAGATATCTTTTTCTGATCACAACTACAGATGACAGGAGAAAAAAGGGCACAGGACTGGCACCAAGCAAACCCTACTCATACAACCTAAGATTAGGGAAAGGGACCTACTAGCTGCAGTTATATACTTATTCTCACACATGATAAATACTTAATATAATGAACTTTAATGTTCTGGATGGATTTCTTTAAAAATATCTTTTCCATGGTTTAAAATTCTTTTAAAAGAAAATAAGATGCTTTGCTTCCTCTTCCTTTTGAACAGAGAGCTTTTCCTCTCTGGTGATGTGGGAAGAGAGAGAAGATGAAAGGGGAGAACTAGGCAGGTGGAATTTACAGAGGAGATTCCGAGGTCTAAGTGAGATGTAGGGACAGGCCTTAAAATTCAGGGCAGCCCTGCCTAACCTCGTGCCTCTGCCTGAGTTCAGGTGTCTCAACTCCAGAGACAGACTTTGGGAAATAAAAGCAAATTCTTTTTTTAAATCTTTATATAAAGCGCAAATGCTTTTATAACAACTATTGTTCCCTCCTTAGAGGTGATGGAAGTAACCTCAATAGTAAATTAGGAGGAGGAAACTGGGATAAAATACAGAATCTTGTTGAGGGTGTAAAAAGCCATAACTGTGACAGAATGGCCCGGAGACATTTGGGCCAGGAGAGGCCTGTTGGCTAAAGCTGCTGACTATGTTGGCAAAGCAGAGAGGTAAACACATTTGGTAGAGGGGCAGAGGAGGGATGGGTGAATGGAAAGGAACTGGCCAAACAGCACATCCTGTTGGCAGTCAGTGAGCTGAGTGAATGGTAGGGCAGGGTAGCACCAACAGATTTCCCAGCCCTTGGGCCCCAGCTCAGGGCAGCAGTAACAGATAATCAGCAGTTATAAGGGATAATCTCTTAGACTGGACATTGCTCTAAATAAGCACTACAAGTTGCCAGTCATAGGGGAAAGATCTGGCTTGCCTTTGAGCTAACTCAGCAGGCAGGTGCTCTCAATACAGAGCACAGCAATTCTCAGGGAGAAGGTGGTAGAATTCACTAGAGAAGAAGAGGGCTCCCTACATCCTGGTAGAAGAACAAAGGACCAGGAGAGAAATAATTTTCATCAGGATCTGGCACTCTCCCTTGAGCTGGTGGTATATCTAGCCCAAAGCTTGCCAGAGATGTCCTATGTCCACTGCCCGGAACTCTGAAATCTGAAAGCACCTGAGTGTTGGGGGACAGGCATGGGCTGGGTGGGAGGTGACCACATGGGAAGAGGGAATTTTGTAGAAAAGAAAGGTAAGCTTGCCAATTGTCTTCTTATACTGTGGGAAAGCTATCTTGAGAGCCCAGCTCCCCACCCCCCACCTCAACCCCCAACCAGCTGGACTGCCAAGGATAGATCTTCAGACTGTGCACAGCCTAGACAGAAGCAGCTACAGCTGCCCAGCCAGTAGTCCCAGTATACCTCAATGCAGCTCCCTCCCACTTACAGAGGTCACCTCTGTATGACTGTGTGTGCAACTATGCACACACACCTAACCAGGAGTCACTCAATACAACCACTTCTGAGGCCACAAAGAACATTACAAAATGAGTTTGGAGCCCCAGGGCCCTCAGGACTTTTCCTGTTATCTCCTGGTCAAAGTTCTTAAAAACAGCCTGGGAACCCAGGTAGGCATGTTAGGCTCACAGGGATCAGGTCTTATTTATCTCTGCATCTCCTATCAGTGACTAGCACCTGGCCTAGCACATGTGAATGCTCAAGAAATCACCAATGATTTGAATGGATTATCAGTTCCTCCAAGGGTTCATCAGGTGCCTTCAGTGGGGCTGTAGAGCTAAACATATAGCGTTGAGAGCCCCTCTACCTTCCAGCCTGACCAGTGGAATTGAATCCCATGCTTGACTCCAGAGTGGACTTTTTATTTTAAATTGACCATGTAAAGATTGGGGAAAAGAGACCCAAGTCTGTCTGTCTCCTTGGCTGGGGCCCACTTGGATTTCCATACATGGCTCACATAACCACAAGCCCCCACTGGCTAATGTCACAAGAGTTCTGAGTGTTAGGACATAAGGAAATAACAACAGTGGAAAATTCTGGGGTCTGTTTTTTAAGGGAGGAAAAGAAAGGAAAATTTCCTTTCCCCAAGAGCCTGGGGGCAGCTGGTCTGGTCATGTGAAATATACTGGTATTATTTCTGTTCTGATTCTGAACACTTGTGACTGGAAGGAGCCTGGTTAAGAGCTGGAAGTGTATTTTGCTCTGGTTTAGGGTCTTGCCCTCTTCCAAAAGACCAGCAAGTCTGTGCCAATGTCTGTGTGCTCCCAGGGGACCAGCAAGACTGTGCCAATGTCTGTCCAGCCACCAAGGGCCAGAGTCCTGGCCCTGGTGAGACCTTTCCCAGGGCCCAGGGACTTTGCTCGGTGGTTGCCAACTTCTTCTCTTCTGTGGGGAGGGAGACTGGGGTCTTCCCAAGAGGCCTGTAGGACTGCGCACTCTTGGCAGCTAGTGCAGAGAGCTGCTGGCCTCCAGCCATCTGCTTCACCTGCTTCACCAGGCCCATGGCTTGGCTGGGTGGTCCTGTGGTCTGCTCAGCCCCTGCAGGTGCTCTTCCTGTTGCCTGAGTTGCTGACTCATATAAAAATGTCTTGGCAGGGGACTGAGAAAGAAGTCTGGCTTGGGTGAGTGATTTAACAGCTTGCCAGGGGTGCTCCAGAGGGGCTGCTGCTTTCCCAGATGGCTCTGACACACTGCCTCTTTCAACAGCTCGTGGCATCTGCCCCAGACCTTTGCTGGTGGGCCATGAGCTTGACTCCAACACTGGCATCTTCTCATCCGCCTGTGGTGTGACCTCATGAGGGGAAGTTGCCCGCTCCTTCTGGCGAGGAGTTAGGTCTATGAGATCCATGACCAAAGCAGCTCTATTTTTTGACTGAGTATTCTGGTCCACAGGCCTCAGTGCTTTCTCTTTAGCTACCAGGGTCTGAACCACAGCTGATAGTACTTTGTCAGGAGGTGGGAGTCTCTGAGACAGAGAGGCATGGGATTTCTCTGGGGGCCTATCTGAAGTCTGGGGTTTGGGACCGCTGGTGACTAACAGTCTGTCTGGTGGTGGAAGTCTCAGGCCAGTAGCAACTGGGGTTTTCTCCAGTGGCTGGGGCCTTGGACTGGCAGCACCTATGGATTTATCCAGCCTTGAGTCAGCTGTCCCCAGAGGTCTTTCCAGTGGTTGGGACCTGACTGAAGGTGAGGAGTTTGGGCTGGTCACTGGAAGTTTGTCAGATAGCTGGGGTCTTGGTCCTGCTGCCACTGTAGGTGGCCTGTCCAGTGGCTTCTGGCTGCATACCAAGGATTGGGATTTGGTCCCTGACCCAGCAAGGTCCCTGACTCTATCAACAGGCTGGGGCCTGGAGTCAGTTCTGTCAGGAGGTCTTTCAGGCAGCAGTGGTCTCTGACAAGTCCCTGCCAGAGCTTTTTTGGGTAGCGTCTGGTTGGTGCTAGCAGGCGGCTTATCTGACATCTTGGGCTCCTGAACAGTCGTTCCTGACGATTGCTCTGCCAGGTGAGAGCTTGGGCCTGGAGGCAGCGGAACTGGGGGAGGCACATACTCACGGATCTCCCCGGGTTCCAGAGGGTTGGGCCCACAGGGGTCATGCTCTGTACAAGACAGACGCCCATCCAATTTTGAGATGAAGAGCATCCCTTCCCGATGCTGCTTGCAAAAGGAGCTGGGACACATCTCACAGAAGGAAGCTGCTTCCTTCCCACAGATGTCACATTGATGCCAAGGACACTCCCATTTCCCTGAAAATATAAATGTGAAACAAAAGCTTAGGGAAACAAAGCATATAAGATGGATCACGATTTTGGGACTGGTCAAGAGTGATTTCAAACTGCTGCCCTCTGCAGAGACCATGACCCCGCCTCAGAATCCACAGCTTTCCCCCTTCGCACAATTCATGAAAAAACAACCAGCCAACCATCAGGTATCAAGTATCTATTAAATACACAGAAAGAGTAAATCTTATTTATATAACTTTCTAGCGAGGAAAGAAAACCCCAAGCTCCCCATTGTGGAATATTAATTCTGCATATTTCTTCATACTGCTTTATGGTATAGACAATCTTTAAATGGATATAAATTTACCTTTCTTCAAATTTAAATTCTGAAGCTAGCATAAACTTTACCTGTTTTTCACACAATCAGTAGAAAAGCCAGTGGCTAACCTGAGCCGCTTTCCCTTTGCCATTTCATGACAACTAAAAGTCTCTGGCATGGACAGTATTTCTACCCAGCTCCTTTCAAATAAAACATGCCACACTCACATCTGGCTCACTGGCCAGATAAGTGCTATCACACCCTGTGCCAGCTATAACTGATTGCAAAACAACTCCCATTCTTACTCCCTGGCACTAACAGTCAATGTTACAGGCTTGCACTCACAGTACCTCAGTTTCTATTATTTCAATTAAAGAAAAGTCAATTCAGAGACACTCTAATCCCATCCCAAAGTTATTTTCTTTCTGCAACTCCTAGAAGCACATCACTGGTGATATATAAACTCTTCAACCTGTGCTCCTTACTGGTTTCTCACCCATGTCATTTAAAATAGGTTATTTTAAATATCCAAATTCCTAAAATCCTCCAACCCAAGTCATCAATCAAGAGTCGGTGACTTGTCCAATCACAGATTTCCTGTGTACCATATATCTGCCTATGACTGATACACTTGTGTTTCCTTCAAAGGGAGATAGGTTGGGAGTAAAAGGGGTGCCATCTACATCTCACTGACTAGAATGACTTTAAAGTTCCATTCTGTATTAACCTGTCTCTTTAGAAGAGGAATATGACTTAGGGCCTTTGAAGTCAGAACATCTGGTTTTCTTTTTTAAAGATCTTATTTACTTTTGCAAAGAAGAACTGGGGTATAGGTCAGAGGTGTGGTGGGTGAGAGGATTCACCAGAGACAGAATAAGCAACAGCAGGGAGATTTACTGAAATACACTGCTAAAGGGAATAGTAGGTAAGACAGGAGAGATCTGCTATGCTATGTGGGTTAGCTCCATGGCTGGGGATTGATCTCAGGTCTCTGCATTTATAACGCTGAGATTAAGCCCTATGTCACCATGGACACCCCAGAAAATCTGGCTTTCAATCCAGCTCCATAGCAAACTAACTATTTCCACATCTGCATCACGGGAAAATGAAAATGGCCCCATTTTTATGGGTTGGTGGGAGGATAAAAACAACATAATTGCAAACAAAATGGTTGGCATATAAGAAATGAATTTCTCCAAAGCCTAGAAGTCTAACTTTGTTATTTATTTTCAGAATGAGCACATGGACCACATCCCCTTCAATTGTGAAATGCGAATACCAAAAGGGTTTGAGGAGAACAAAGAGTGGTCCAAGCAGATTCTGATACCAACCTGCTGGTCGCTTGGTCAAATTGAGACAGTCTGCGTGGTAAACTTTTGGGCAGCCAAGTTTCTTACAGGAGACAAGCTGGCCTGCGTCCCCACAGCTGAAACACTCATCCTCTCGCTCCTTTGTGATTTCACCCTGGGTCCTGCGCTTCCCTTGTTGCTTCTTCTTAAATTTCTTTGACTTTTCTTCCGTGGCAATGGGTTGATTCTAGAGGTCAGATATTGAGCAGTCAGCATTCTGTCGACACATTAGTTGTATGATCTTGACCCGGTTAACTATCCTCTCTGAGCCTCAGTCTCTCCTCTGGGAAGAGACAGTCCTCATAGACTGTTGTGAAAATAAGAGAAAATATAGGAGAGAGGCACCTGGTATATCATAGGTACCCAACAAATGGTAGCATTAACTATAATTTTTGTATCAACTACTCTGCCACCTATGAAGTCAATGTACTTCTTTCTTTTGATACACCACACTGATATTAAAGGTCACCCCTTTTAAGTTGTATTTTTATGTTTGTCTAATTTCAAATCTAAGAAAGACTTCTCTGGGTGTGTATGTTTATGCATGCATACACATTTCTTGATGTAGTCAACAAACCTTCACTGAACACTTAATATGAGTCACATACTAGTAGGGCACAGAAAACTAATTCATGGTTCTTGCCCTCAATTAGGCATCTTTAGGTTCAGGCCCATAACAACGCTCGTACACTCAAAAAGTCTTGTCTGTGCCCCCGTAGCCTATACTGATCACCAAACTCTGTGGCTTTCATCACATTATTTATTTGACCTAGAAGCATCCAGGACCAACATAAGAAGCATGTTTATTACTGCTAGCCCACGGTCATCTTTTCCAATTTCTAAACTTCTGTAAAATTTCTGTTGCTTACTCATATGTAATACTAGATCAGACCTTAAAGATGCAAAACTTATACCCATAGTGGATGTAATACCATTAACTTGAGTTAAACTCAAATGCTGTTTTAATTTACAGGGAATAAACCAACTAGACATATTAAGGAACAAGTTATTACAATCAACTAAACAAAATCAATACCCAGTATAAAGATAATTTATAAAATAATGAGTGTTTTTCATCTTCCTATGTTGTGCTCAAAATGATTATCCTCTTTAATTATTGGCATCTATGTTATTTTGCATTTCTTAGTTCTTAATGATGACTTCATAGTAAAAAAAATAAAGGATTGTTGGGAAATAACTGGAGATACTGTGAGTCTACTTGACATCAAAATTAAATTTCAGTTGTCAGTGTGCTGTTACTTATGCTAAAGAAATCTGGAAGCATCCAGATATTCATCTATTATAGTCCATTCATTACATAAAAACTAAGTCACTAAAAATGACAGTTAGAAAACTATGTAACAGCAAGGAAATTGTTTTTATAATATTTAAGAAAAGCAAGATACAGACGTGTAAACAATTCAGACGTGTAAACAATTCCTTACAATTACAGAATTATACTTCATTTTAAGTGCACATAAAAAAAAAAGCAGGAAGACACAACAATGTTTCTACTTGGTTACAATGGTTAAGATTAAGGGTCATCCTAAGTTTAACTACAGTGTTACACTACATTTAGAATCTTAAATTCAGTAGCAGATTGTTTGATATATTTTTAAAGATGGATTTGGGGAAGGGGACAAGAGGTAGAGACACAGAATCTAAGTACTTTTTAAAAAATGTGAGATCAGCTAAGACCAACAAAGACATGGAAGTAACCCACTTTACAGATTGCTATTTTACAATTTTTTAGCTAGAAAGGTATCACCAATTACAAATCAGATTGATCAAAACATTTCAACAACACCCAAAGATTCTCTGATGTGTAATAAACTGACCGTAAGAATGCTTAGTTAATTGCCAGTGACCCCATAACATCTATTTGAAGTCATTATTTCAAACATCTTAAAAACAGCCCTGCCACTGGATGAGGACCAAAGCATTATTCCCGATGCAAACGCTTGGAAGGTACCTTTGGCCTTACACCCAAAAAGCCACTGCAGTTCGGGGCTCCACATTTGCAAACGGTCTTTCCATTCCCAAGACACTCTAGGTTGTAGTTGAAGGTAAGTTCAGTGCCTGCATTAACAGACCGCAAAAATATTAATATCTGTTGTTTCACTTATTACATTACTTCTGAGTTAATCACAAAGGATACCTATTTCAAAAGAACAGATTTTTATCAGAGAAAAATCGAGTTTATTAATCCATCATACTTCGATATTAATAAAGTATTAATACATTCTAATCCTTTAAGGTCAATCAACTAATAAAACAAAGAAACAGTATAATATAAATAGCCTAACAATATTTAAAATAACTTTTACTTAGGTGTTAATCCCAAATTGTTTATTTTCTAACTACTCAAATTCAAAATATATTCACTCAGTACCAACAACAAAGTAACAGTTTATTGTACAGTGATGTACCCAGGCAATGCACCTACAAGCATGAAAAAAAACTGTCAGTTTGTGTCACCACCAGCACATCTTACCTGGCAGCACTCAAAGGAAAGAATTTCAGTGCAGAATTACATTAGAGATCTAGTATGGCTTTACAGCACAGTTAATACCACAATTGGAGCCCTGAGTCCATTTGCTAAATGGAGAAATAACAATCACAAAAGCTTATAGAGAGACTATGTACATATCAATCATCTGTAAACTTTTAAATAAGAAATGTCAAAAATAAATAAATGAATAAAAATAAAAAAAGAATGTCAAGATTTAAGGAACAAAATGTCCTCTAGCTGTCAAAAGTACATTTCTTCGAAACTAAGAATAAAACACATAGAACCTTTTCAAAGACAAAAACAATTTGGGATTAACACCTCTAAGTTAGGGAAGGCCTAGCAAATACAAGGGATACAAATTTGTCTCTCAGTGGGATTAATGGCTTGCTGTTAACATATTAAGTGCTGTTAAAGTATCTGACAGTCAAAACTGTCAAATATCAGGAAGATTTCTCACTGTAGACTCACCTGTCTTCTACCAGTGACATTAAATGTCAGTTTAAATCTAATATTGGAACTAGATCATTATTTATTTAGCTAAAGATATTAAAAAAACACCTGGCTATATATTTAGAAGTGTAACTGGTACCAATATTAAAATTAATCATAATCTAGTGAGAGGCTCACACAGTGAGGAATTTGTAGGAACTGAGACTGAACAGAGTAAAAGCTGGGCTATGTTATTGCCCTTCCCACATTCACTATCAACTTACGAAGAATGAATGATGAGGAATTCTATTCACATTATTCTTGTGTAAAAAAAGAATACATAACTGAATATTAATAAATGTATGTTTATTGTACATTTATTGTCCAACTCAATATAAGACAGAATATTTGTCGGAACTTGCTGCTCGCTCAGCATCAACTAAGTTATATAAACAATGCCAATTAGGCCCTCCCTTGTGGCACAGCAGGTTAAAGCACAGCACTAAGAAGCTAAAGCCACTCCCCTATGAATTGGATCCCCGCCTGCCCCAAGGTGATCACATGGCGCGGCAGACCTCTCCTGACCAGCCCGCTGCTCCCTTCAGCAGTGTACTTGCTCCCTTCAGCAGTGTACTTCGTGGATCTGCCTGTTCTGCTCCCCACTCTGGTGAAGTCTCTCACCGCCCCCTGTGCCTCTCGCCTGTACCCCAGTTCTGTATGCACAAATAAATCTTTAAAAAGATAAATAAACAATGCCAATTAATCAGAAGGTATCAGTGTTCGTAAAGAGAACATAGTAACAGTCTAGCAATGAGTATAATGTACAATAATTCTGCACTTATTAGGGATGGCAAAGGAGTAGGGCACTGGAGAAGAATTAAACAAGGACTATGAGCATGTGGGGTATAAAAAAATCGTATGTATGAGAAGAGCTCATGAGCTGGATAAGGAAGGAGAGCAAGACACTTCTTATTCTATATTCCAAGACCACAGCATCTATAGGCATATGTGTGTGTGCGCGCGCCCGTGTATATACGCATATAGTGTACTTAGCATAAATATAGCTTCAAAGCTTGCCACCATCCATTCAGACTAAAAATCAAATGAGGATAGAAATCCCATGCTACCTGAGCTGAACAAATACAGGAACAGAGAAATTTGTGGCTGAACATAATAGAGGAGACCATCTCCTTGGACACAGATAAAAGGTCTTAGCAGAGGTGTGGTACCAAAAACAGTAATCAAAGAGAGAGAGAACTAAGGTAATATGACTGACATTTGAGAAATTAATACAGAGGAATCACTACCCACTGTAACAGCTCCTGGAATGGGTAGGGATGGGAAACATAATGAGAAAAGTGTCAGATCCAAAAATCCAAGTAACATAGATATAATCGATGTACTTTTTACAGTACTTCTGCCAAGGATTAGATAATAGACTTTGAACAGTGTCTTGCATACAGTAAATGATAGCCCTCACACATTCACTAATAATTTGTTACAAAGCAGAACTTTAACCAAGTTAAGATCATCAACTCCAAACACTTGATACTATCATTTTGATGAATAGAGCACAGTAATGGGCAAGCACTATTACTTGAATCATTTAAAACTGAACAGTGGAAAACAGGAGAAAGGTAGTAGTGGCTCAATTTTTAAAATATGAAAATTGTCAGAAACTTTAAATTCTGAAGAGTTTAATATACACAATGAGGGTGAAGAATTCAGAGATTAAATAATAAATTTTAAAGAACATATCTAAAGCTGGCCAAATTCCTTTTTGTTTTTCCAAATTCCTTTTAAATTATTTTACCTAAGTTAATGCTTCCTCAGGGAGAAAACACTGATTGGAAAAAGGAAAACTCTGCTCTTCATATGGAATTTTGGCTTTATAGGACAGTAATACAGAAAATATCCATCACACAACTTTACTGTTAAATTTCTCAGCCTTATCTGATTTACATTCCTTTCAAACATTTCAATATTTTCCTAGTTACAGCCACCTACCATAAAATAACCATCACCCCAGAGGTGAGGGGTTTTTGGTTTGTCTTAATAGCCTTGGGCTTACAAACCATAAAATTCAGGTGTGAGAGAGGTGAATCTTTGGTTTTGATGATGAGCTAGAAGACATGGATTGCAGGGACTGTCTATAGCAGACTAATTTCCAGAGAGTACATATAAAAGTTAAAAGTCTAGAAATTTATTCCCTTAAAACCATCCATGCCCAAATCTAAGACATTATGCTAGGTGATATGTAGTAGTCACAAAGGATAAACATATTAGGACTCCATTTATATGAGGTATGTATGAGTAGTCAAAAATCCCTGAAACAGAAAATAGAATGGTGGTTGCCAAAATCTGAGGAAAGTGGAAATGGGAAGTTATTGTTTAGTAGGTATAGAATTTCAGGTGAGGAGATTAAGAGTTCTGGAGAGGAATGTGGGGATCACTGCACAACAATATAAATGTACTTAATGTCAAAGAATTGTATAATTAAAACTGGTTAAGATGATTAAATTTTGTCATGTATATATGTCCAAAGCACTATGACCAACAACAAAATATTTTTCATGCCAAGTATAACTGGTAAACATTTTCATGAATACTGAAGAGTTTGGAAACCTAATTTCTGATCATAACAGAGGATTTTTAGATGATAAAACATGAAATTCTGTTGTTAGCTCCAGAACCCTTAAATAATTCTTACCTGCTTTTATGTCACTTAGGGCAAAAAGGCCAACACGGGTATCTCCATTTACTGACCACTTTTGTGTTTCACAGTTGGGCTGGCAGCAATGATTCATGAACCGAGCATAATTTCCTTTGGGACCAGCATCAATAATCCGGTCCTAGAATTAAAAGAGATACTACTCAACAAACTACCTAAGACAACCACTATTATATAATACAATATTGAATATTCCCTCTAATAATCTGAAGTTCCTCTTTGCAAAGTTTGAATGCCCAAGGGGAGTAGTTCTCAAAGCAAAGTCCCTGGACTTGCACTGGAACTATCACCTATGAAAAATTGTTAGAAAAGCAAATTCTTGGGTTACACTTTAGAAGTGCTAAAGCACAAACCCTGGGGTAGGCACCAGCAATTTGCATTATACAAATGTGCTTGGTAATTCTTAGCTATGCTGAAGACTGCGGAGATATTCCTAGAAAAAGCAGCTAGAAAAAGCAGCTTTTCTTATTTTCTTCCGTAAGTAGCCCTGAACCATGGTCAGGCATTTAAGAAATCACCAAAGGAGATGTTAATACTAATTAAGGCTAGGAGAATCCCTTGCCGAGCAAAGATCAGAATATTTGGAAGTGAAGTCTATAAAAACCATAATAATACAACTTGGTTAATGTTCACAAAATTAAAATAATTGGAAAATAATGGGAAAAAATTGTTATAAAAAGCTGGCAAATAAAAGTCAACAGAACTTAACGTCTGGGTACAAAGAAGAATTCAGATACATGAAAAATAACCACATTTGGAAGTTAGTATTAGGAATAAATTCCAATATAATACTAGTCACCATGAAATATAACTCATCAGAAAAGTCTTGTAACTAGAAAGCTGACTTGGGTTTACAGGCTGAATTTTTTAATCAATTTATATGATCACCTCAATGTATTAATTAAATATTAACTAATCAGTTACTCAATATATAAAATAAAGGATCAAAGATGATTATTTTCTGGCTTCAAGTTTTAATCCCACTGTAAAAACATCAAAAGATATTAATCACCAACTTATACTAGATGGTTCAAAGAGAAGAGAGGCCTTTTTGCCTTTGGCTATGATGTACACCCAGAAATGAGCTATCTTATCTATGCTAATAATCTGATCAAGCAAGACTCATAAACATGAGAGTGGTGCTTTCTGCAATTAGTAGGCACATCACACCTACAAACACTATGGCTGTACAACTCTTAATATCACAGTCTTACAATAATAAAAGTATAATTTTTATTACTTACTTTGTCTAGGGTGAGCATATAGAAATTAGTGATATCATGTTCTTGGGCGTAACGGATTCGAGCTCTACACTCTTCTTCATCTATCAGTTCACCCACATACTCATTCACAAATTCACCCTAGAATAATAAAACAGCTCTTGACTCAGTGGCAAAAAATGCACAACTGTGTTCACAGGAATATCTTATTCCTAAAAAATGAAAGTAATAGGTTCTCCAAAGTAAATAATGTGTACACAATTAACACTTGTAACTAACATTTATTCAAGAAACATAACACAAATATTATGCTTTCGACTATTTGACAATGAGAACCACCTCCCCACTTCTACCATGGCTACCTGTAGACAGACTGGGATATTGTAGACACTAAAGATCAACTAAAATGTTAAGATAAGAAAATTAAACCTCCATTATAATGATGATGTGGATAATGAATTCCTTTATCTGCCAAGAAACTCTAAAGTCAATTTCCCTTGACTAGGTTCTTTTCCCTTGGAGCATGCCCCGCCTACTGTCCCTCTACATTTCACACCATCATCTTCTTGACTGATTATACCATATAGTGGTTTTTTTCACTAATGCTGTCCCCTCTACTTGCAGTGTTCTGTAACATCCAACTGGCCTAATACAGCAAATATTTCTCTTTCATTCTTAAATACTCTCACAGACGAGCTCGTTTCATGCTCTTTGCCACATGCCTTCAGAAACCTTTGTGATTCTACTTTGGATAATTCCCTGCTTATATCCCTTTTGCCACTAGAATGGACACTTCTTGAAAGAAGTCACTGACTCCTGACACTGATTTCTGGCACTGACACTGTCTCTTTCTTTTTGATCATTGCATCTGCAGTATGATCCCTGGAACACAATATATACCAGCTACTTAGGAAATGACTGAACAGACACATCAGTATTCACTTCATTTCCTAGAAATAAACTTCATTAAAATTCACCTAAATTTTGCTAAAGAAAAATTTAAAGTGTCAAGTAAGAATCACTCTAGAGACACCCTACCGATTGGGGAAAAAATATCTGCACCCCATACAAATGGTAAGGTACTGAATCCAAAAATCTACGAAGACCTCACATGACTGCGTGCGCGCGCGCGCGCGCACGCACGCACACACACACACACACACACACACACACACACACACACACACACAAATCCAGTCCAAAAAAAAAAGGGCAGAAGAGCAAAAAAGACACTTCTCCAAAGAGGAAGTGCAGACGACCAATAGATATATGAAAAATGTTCAACATCACTTGTAATCAGGGAAATTCAATCAAAACTACAATGAAATACAACCTTTTACCACTAAATGGCCCATATTAAAATAATTCCAACAAAAATGCCAGTGAGGATGTGGAGAAAAAGGAACTCTCCCTACACTGCTGGTAGGAATGCAAACCTGTCCAACCACTGTGGAAAGCTGTGTGGAAGTTCCTCAAATTACAAAAAAATGGGAGCTACCATGACCCAGCAATTCCACTCCTAGGAATTTAACCAAAGGACACAAATACATCAATTTGAAAGGAAACCTGCAATCCTGTGTTTACTGCAGCACTGCTTACAATAGCTAAGATATGGAAACAGACTAAATGCCCCAAAACAGATGACTGGATCAAAAACATGTGATATGTAGATACAATACTAACATGGATTATGCTCAGTGAAATAAGTCAGAAGGAGAAAGAAAAAAATATCAGATGATTTCAGGAGGAACACTGGGAAAGCCATACAAGGGGGGGGAGG
>NW_004567109.1:62843439-62874276 GCF_000260355.1 Condylura cristata | reverse complement strand
AAAAGAAAAGAAAAGAAAAGAAAAGAAAAGAAAAGAAAAGAAAAGAAAAGAAAAGAAAAGAAAAGAAAAGAAAAGAAAAGAAAAGAAAAGAAGGTAAAACCAGCAGGCAAACTATAAATAAGAGAGATTCAGCTGGGAAAGGGAGGGAGATCCAAACCATGGAGGGAAGAGCACAAAAGAGAATATGGTGATGGTTCACAGGTTTCCTGGTGGTTGTAATTTTATGGGGATTACATCTGAGAGAAGTCAAATGTATAAAAATAAACAATGTAAAATATGTAAATAAAATTTAAAAAATAATAAAAGGGAGAAAAAGCACTAGACAAAGACTATACAATATTATCTATTTGTCAAAAACTTAAAAGGACTTTCACATTTAAAGTTGAAGACATTATTTCATTAAGATATTTTTTTCTCCTTCATGTTCCATGAATCCAAATTCCATTTTTCCTTAGAAGAACTGATTTTATGGAATTGTAGGTGTTTAACATCATGCACTCACTAGCCTTGCTAAATTAGTTACATTTCCCAAGATTTTCACAATGAGCAAATGAGGCTAGCAAGTACCACTGTATTATGAACTTTCCTAATTTTTATATATCATGAACGTGTTCAATACTAAGCACTTTAGAAATAATGACCATCTATTCTCAAACCTGTAAGTGCTAGGATAATGCAAGACATAATAAAAATTTTTACTATGTTATTTCCTTCCATGATCAATTTCCTCATACTTATCAAGTAGAATGATGAGTACATTAAGCTGCTGCCAAAAAAAAAAAAAAAGAAAAACTGAATAAAGAAAAATTTTCTTCACCTTTTTAATATCTGTTTTTGTCCGGAGGCCCCAACCCCTCTGTAGTGTGCGAAAAATCTCAACCTCTGGATACTGGCGTTTAGAGAAGCACTGGTTTTGGCAGCGCCCTCCAGCAGGACACACAGTGGGGTGGCACTCATAAAGGAGCATGCGATTGATGCACTCAGAGTCTATTCCGCAAGGGTTTTCATCAGTAGCTTTACAGTTGCAACGAGGAATTTCAGACAAGTCTGCAGTAAAGATCTGTACTCTGCCAATAGGACGGTTCACCTAGAGAAATAGTACATCAGGCAAATCAACAGCAAGATTCAGGACCTTTATAAAAGTAAGGTTTCTTTCTCTCAGTTTCATGACACAGTTTAATGATTTTGAACTACCACAATTTAGCAGTAGCATTATTAGCAAAATAGGTAAAATATGCCATGCAACCGATATATCCACTGACAGATTAATATTTTAGTTTATTTTCCCAGCAGTTTTAACTATTTGTAAGGATGGACATTTTATTATTTCTAGTCTATCAGAGGTCAAAGGAAAATTTACTAATATATATTAAAAAAAAAAGAGAAATAACTCATTCTATCTTGTGACTACCAAGTACACAGGGTCAACTAGACCCTTTAGTAAACTTACTGTTATTACAGAATTTCAGTGTCTTTACTTTTCTTATATAACATTTTCTCTCATCATTATTCATTATGCATCGGTAATCTGTAACTATGCTAAAAAAAAAAAACTAAAGTAATGAGAAAACAGAACAATAATAAATAACAAAAGTATAATGCAGTAATGAAAAAGTCACATCTTCATGTGTGTATTACTTGGTCCTAGTACTATGTCATCTTTCCAGAAAGTCAGTTAAAGGCAATATATTTTATGCTCTGCTTTTAATAGAATTACTGATTTAGTAAATTAAAATTCAAACTACCCATTTGAATCTGATTTCCACATAAAACTCAGACTATTTGGGGCACAATTAAATAAAAAAACAGTGGTGAAATTGATCACTGAATGAAATCCTTGCTGCAAGAATTCAGAAATTCAAAAAATCAATGAGTACACAAACAATTCATTTCCAAAGACAAACATGTATGAATACATATGGTAATGCCATCCAGGAATTATATTACAAAGTTTCTTTAACTAGAACCTGGGCAATCTCACTCCCCAAATAGGACAAATAGTAATCTTTCATGTTTAAGCATTCAAATTCACTTGACAATAAGATTTGCAAATGCCTTACTTAAGTATCTAACTTTTTCTTGAGTACTTCTTTACTTTTACTTCTGTAAGTGATTCATTAAAAAATTAATTAAAAATATAAAAATATACAAAGTGTACACTGGACCAGATGATAAATGCCAAGGACTATCTTACTAGATAGACAAAGATTAAATTGGTTGCCTAATATTAATTCTCCTGACCTTGGCATTACTAGTCACACCGATTACCTAAAGTATCTTTACTATCAGTCAAAAAGAAGACTCACCATGCATGTCATTCATATTTTGTTACCATTTTTTTTTATCATGGTTCTTTGGTTCCTTTTTTTTTTTTTTTTTAAGATTTATTTATTCATTCATACAGAACTGGGTACAGGCCAGAGATGCGGAGGGTGAGAGGATTCACCAGAGACAGAGTGGAGAGCAGAACAGGCAGATCATTGAAGTACACTGCTGAGGGGAGCAGCAGACGGGTCAGAAGAGGTCTGCCGCGCCATGTGGATCTCCTCAGGGGCTGGTGGGGTTCAAACTCATGCGGAAGTGACTTAAGCTTCTTAGTGCTGTGCTTTAACCCACAGCGCCACCAGGGAGGGCCTCTTTGGTTCCTTTCAAACAAAAAGCTGTTGGCTGTCAAGAGAATCTACCTACTTGTATGAGAAGACTTTCCAAGAAAACAGAAAATCGCCTGAAGTTAACATATTTTGTGCTCTGCTTTTATAGGTTGCTATAGTTTATTTAGTTTATAAAGTACACATAATGGTGTTCTTGCACTTTTTTCAAGCTAATATTGCTACTTAAAAGTAACTATGAGGGCCCTCCCTGGTGATGCAACGGGTTAAATCGCAGCACTATGAAGCTAGTCGCTGCCACTTCAGCACGAGTTAGATCCCCAGCCAGGGGGGTGACCCACACAGTGTGGCAGATCTCTCCTGACCTGCCCGCTGCTCCCCTCAGCAGTGTTATGTCATCGATCTACCTGTTCTGCTCTGTTCCTGGTGAATCCTCTCACCGCCCCTGCACCTCTGGCCTGTACCCGCGTTTTGAATGCACAAATAAATCTTTATAAAAAAAAAAAAAAAAAGTAACTATGATTGTGCTTCAAATTTTCATGATGAACAGAATGGGAAGAGGGCAAGCTTCAGGATCTTATAGAGATGGGAGTCTCCCAAAGGGTTTTCTCACCTTTATATGCTTATAAGGTGGTGGCTTCTTGTCATTCTTGCGGTCTTCCTGAAGCTGTCGTAGCTCTTTTTGGGCCTTTAACTCTTCAAACCTTGCTGCAGCTTCCTGAAGAGCTAAGAAAACACACAGCACAAGTCACTCAAAAATTTCTGGGTGGAGTTTCCCCTTTTAAATTGAGGAGGAAATCCAAGTTTTAAACAAAAATTAACCAACCCTACATGAAAAAATAAAATATATAACTTATTTTCAAGTAAGTTACAGTCCTCAGAGTAATCACGTATAGACAGCACTAAGACAAAGCACACTTCTTCACTAAACCAGCCTCAGAGGAATGCATAAAACAAAAACCAAACAGCAAAATGATTTAGAAAACCCACGCACATGTCCTAAAGACAACTAGACTGCATCTTCTCAGTGCAGTCTCTGACATTAAGCTTAATTCTTTCCTTGGTCCTGAACCTCGTTTCCAAAAACATTTTGATTCGAAGGTATCCAAGTAACATACCCATGGTCCCCTAGGAAAAAAATACCAAGTTTCCTTCTCCTTCTTGTTTATAATTATTACTAGAGTACCTATCCTACTCTTCTAAGAGTATTCCTATAAACAGCAACCTTTAATTATAATGATATACAAATCTTCACTATAGTATCTAATCTGCATCCAAATCCTATACTTTTATATGTCTAACAGATTGTAACCCTGGCCCTTCCTGTTGGCACAAGGAGCTATCCCCTGGATAGCTATCGAGCTATCACCAGCCACTGCGGCATCAGTTTGATTCCTGGCCAGGGAGCTGACCCACATGGCACAGCAGACCTCTCCTGTCTCGCCCAGTGCTCCCCAATGTATTTCAGTAGATTTGCCTGTTCTGCTTCCCACTCTGTCTCTAGTGACCCCTCTCACCTCCCGCACTTCTGGCCAAGATCCCAGTTCTTATTATGCATAAATATACAAATAAAGTCTTTAAAAAATAAAAATTGTAAAACAAAAATGTACAAAGTGATGTAACAATAAACTGTTGTAAAATAAAATTAAAAAATGAAAAAAATAGACTGTAATCCAACAAAATCTTAAGTCTCATTCTTCTCCATTTAAAATAAAATTTTAATTATTATTCCTTACCCAAGTTAAAATCAGTGAAAGAATTCCAAGTTTTCCCTCTCTCTGTAGCTCTCCTCTTCCTGTCAGTTCTTAAAATTTTCCCTCCAAATCCATCTTTATTTCCTCTATTTCCCTATCATTCTAGCATAGCACATGTTGCCTGGAGTCCTATAAATTGTTCTAAGATTCTTCTTTCCTTCACTTTATTATTTAGAATGTCTTACCTAATCTATTAATGTTGATGCAGCACCTACCATCCTCTCTAACCCCCAGACTCTTCCCTTAACAGTCTTCTTGTTGCTACTAGGAAGTACTGATACAGATATCTCATGGACAGTCCTGAGTACAGAATCTCACCTTCTGTGGTTTCAATACTCTACCCTGGATTAAGATTTCTAAAACTGTTCAGCCCATTGCTCCTCTAAATTGAGTACTTGAATTACTAATTCAGCATTTCAAAGTCAACATATACTATCTTCATGTTACACTTTAAAGTGGCTGAATACTTCAGTTAGTATATGGTTTAAGAGTTTGGATTTTGTATCCAACTACTAAGGTATGAAATCGTCCTCTTTCTCTTGCTGGAATAGGACCTTAGATAAGCAATTTTACTTTTATGAACCTCATCTATGAGATAAGGATAAAGGCATCTAACTCAGTTTGCCACAAAAACTTAAATAAGAAAACAATATTTGAGTAGGGCCTGGCCAACAATAAGTAGTAACTGTTATTATGGTTCATTCTTCACAGTACATCAGGAAAAAAGTTATTCCCAAAATGCCATTTCCAGCTGTTAAACTTCCTTTTGTTCTGTTCCTAGTATATCATTAACACTTCTACCACAACACTTACCAAACAGTTTTTTAACAGCTGGTATCTGTGACCAAATCCCCCACAGAAACACGTATCCCCTGAGAGCAGAGGTACCCAACCAGCCCCAGGTAGAGGTATATAAAAAACAGTTTCAGCAGACTCACACCTGTGATAATCCCAACACTTCACCTTCTTCCTTAGCCTCAGCAATGGTCAGCTGTGTGCAAAATGTTCATCATTTGGTCCTTGACCATCTGAGACTACAAAGATTCAATACCAAAATTCCCACAGTATAAGTACTTACATAGTCCATACGCACTTATACAGGCCCATTGATAAGTTCTATTCCTGGTTTCCTAGGGAGTTTCACTTTCTGAGAATGTTTTCTACCTCACCAAGAAGTTTTCACATGGTAAGAATCCCTCTTAGGGCCCTCCCTGGTGGCGCAGCGGGTTAAAGCACAGCATTAAGAAGCTTAAGCCACTTCCACATGATGAGTTCGATCCCCGCCTGCCCCGGAGGTGATCCACATGGCGAGGTAGACCTCTCCTGACCTGCCCGCCACTCCCCTCAGCGGTGTACTTCGTAGATCTGCCTGTTCTGCTCCCCTCTCTGTCTCTGGTGAATCCTCTCACCCTCTGCATCTCTGGCCTGTACCCCAGCTCTATATGTATGAATAAATAAATCTTAAAAAAAAAAAAAATCCCCCTTAACCTCACCTTGCAGACAAAATCTTAAACTTCAGTGTGCAAATAAATATATTTAAATTACAAAAAATACCCACACTGACTGCTAAAGAAAATAGTTTTCACTGATGGATATCAACCATGTGCCCTGCAGAATGATTTGTTTTTCTTTTAATGCACTGCATTCTCAGAGCAACCTCCTTTTATTAGATAGTAAGAGAAAATGTAGGGTCAGGATTGATACAAACCTTCCTGGATCCAGCTGATGCTACGCCTTCACTGAAGGACAGTTTATAAAAAAAATTTGATTCTGAACATTTATGATTTGACTTTCACTATTTCATTTCCTCTATAATTTTGGGGTAATTTTATTTCTTCCCACTAAGTTTAAAAAAAAAAAAAAGTAAAGGACAGAAAGAAACCTTGTTATAAACCTGGCTGTGCTATACACTCCAGCACTTTTAAGCAAACTAGTGTTTACTCTGGGTCATCCTCCTTGCGACATGTTATAGCTGTAACCACATAACCAGAGGACAGAACACAGCTGCCTGAGCATGTGTAAATTCTAACACATGTAATTCTTACACAACACAGCAGATATTCAGGCAAAAGTGGTTCCCTTAAATTTTTTTAAAAAATAAAGTTACCTTTTTTATATGTCCCATCCACTCCTTTGCCCATCTTATCCTTGCTGCTCACATCCCCCTCCATGTAGGGAAAGACTCGGGCCTGGTGAGTCCATAGGTAGTCATTAGATCCAAAGAAGAGCACAGGAAACTCGCCCACATCATGTCTCATTTTATCAATATTGGAAGGTACAGCTCGAGGATGGCAGATCTCAGCTGGCCACCACCTGGAAAAAGAGAGAATAAGGAAACCTTAAGAAGGCTGTAAAATCACAAAGAAAATAACCTACTTTTAGAAGAGGAAGAGGGAACAACAATGCCTGTTCATATTAAATTCCTTCCAAGGGAAGGAAATTTAAATTCTTAAAATTTAGCAATAGAACAACCAAGCAGTATGTGCTGCAAAAAACCTGAAAACTCCCACCCACCCACATTTTCATACATATACACACTGCTTTCAACTTATTGTACTAGAAAAAAATGTATTAAAAGGAAATGACTAGAGATATAAACTGAGATTTGTGACTATAATGTTCACTGAAGTGTCTTCTACAAGAATGAGACTTTGGAAAGAATCTAAAAGCTCAACATTAAGGGACATGACCTAACGACTGGTACACTATGCAGACAGACCTCATTTTTGATGTTTTGCTTTGTTGTGCTTGTAGACATCCAGTGAGGAGGTCTATCAGTGTGTGTTATTTTCCCAACATCATGTGCTTACTTTGTGTCTCCATGTCATACCTAATTAATATCTATACATTGTTTTATTAGAAGTAATGCAATTGCAACTTTATATGGGCCATAGCACTGTGTAAACGTAACATATTTTTATTGAGAAACCAAAAAAATTGGTTATGACTTGCTATATCACAGTATTTGCTTTATTGTGGTGGTTTGGAGAACCTTGCCTAATCAGGAATACCTTTAAAAAGGAAAGCTAGTAAACACTGTGTCTAAGTGAACCCAAGAAACAGAGACTATAAAGAAAATGAGTACCAATCCACTTCATGCTCACTTACCGGTATCGTCCAACTTTTACCCACACAATTTCTCTGTAATGTGGCTTTTTGCCTGCCTTACAGTCATTGCAATACCAGTTTCCTTCAGGAATATCAATGTTCAGGCATTCACGATGAAAAGCAGCAGGGCAAGAATCACAGCACAGAAGGCTTCCTCCTATGGGAATCAAAATAATCTGGCACTAAGAAGCACAAAGCTGCACAGAAGAATCCAGCTAAAACAGATTTTGCTTTATTGCTAACCCAATTATTTGTCTCCAGTCGAAGGTTCAGTAATTTAATTAGTTACTTGGAAAGATTTTTCTACAACAGTATTCCCTTCTCTCTCCAATATTCTAAGCCCTCAGTATCTGAGGGTTGCAGTCACAGCAAATAAACATGAGACCTTATGGGCAAAATTAGAGCAATAAAGGCAGACGTAAACCTCTGAAAGTCAGGTGTGTAGATACATATACATTTCTTCCTCTTCACATACAAACAACACATTAGGACCCTCTCCCTGATGGCGCAGAGGGCTAGGACACAGCACTGCAAGCTGGTGACAGCTGCTTCAGTGCAGGTTCTATCTCCCACCCGGGAGATAATCCACAAGGCACAGCAGACCTCTCCTGTCTTGCCCGCTGCTCCCCTCAGCAGTGTACTTCATCATTCTGCCTGTTCTGCTCCCTACTCTGTCTCTGGTGAAGCCTCTTACCACCCCTGCACCTTTGGTTTTTACCCCAGTTCTGTATGAATAAATAAATAAATCTTAAAAAAAAAACAACAAAAAACAAAACACTGAATAGACATCAATGATAAACAATGACCAAAGATAAAGAACACACATTTTAACTGATGGCAGATTTGAGTTAGAATTCTAGCTCTAAGATTAGATGACTTTGGGAACTTACTTTTCTTATTTGCTATGTATCTTCCTTCAATAAGAGGGTGTTTTCCACAATGAAAAGTAAGAACATCTGTTTGAGATCCTAATAAGCAAATGAACTGCCTACTAGTGTGTGACACGTAAGTAGTCTCTATAAGGTAAATCATCCCCTCTTTTCAAATTACTTTATAATCTCTTTTTAACCTTTGATAGTTTCATGACACAGGTGAGCCCTTTTCAGAATAACATTTCTAAATGATTATAACGAATTTATAAAATGGAAAGGACAGTGATAATACTAAAATGACCAAAATGTTAATACAAGAGATTAAGATTTCTTTGTGATCCATAAATAACAAAATCTAGCAATGGTAATGACTGCAAGTAATATTTCAAGATATCCAAACTATAATATCATTTCAATGATAACAAGGTCAGAGACACTAACGTGATTTTGCCTAAACATCAGTTACATGTAAGCTGCTCCATTCAAGTTTTCAATGTTAGGTTAATTATGTATATATCGAAATAATAAGCATTTTCACTTCTTAAAGATTCTGATTCAAAGTAACTTCATTTACATAACTGAATCTGAACTCCTCACAGTTGAAGAATTTCTAGTACAGATTCCTATTTAGGAAACACAATATATCCCTATTTATTTTCATGTCAGAAATGAGCATTTTCCAAACATATTAGGCTTAAGCAAAACACTCCCTGTTTCACCATGAGGAGTTGTTAGAAATAATGCCTTTAGAGTAAGTTATATATTCACATCCATCTTGGTCTCATTGTGCCAACTTCACCTTGTAAAATCCCAATAAAAAGCAAACTTTTGTGAGAGTCTTTCCTCGTGCATTATCCTTTTCTCAGTAGTCTAACTATACTCTTAAAACAAGATTTGGGGTACTTAAATGTGATTGAGATCCAACTCCTGCTTAAACTAGGGTAGTTTACCTGTATTGTTACTGATCTCAGATTTAGAGTGAGTTCTTTGGGGTAAAAAGTCTGTTGTTATGAAACAAGTTTGAAGAATCCATACACTAAACATAGCTTGTGTGTGCATTTGGTGGATCAGGACATTAAAGTTACACAGAGTGACATTAGCTCCCCAATAATGGAATAATTTCTATACCATTCCTACCTGTGCTTAGTTATCTGCTAAGACACACTGAAGAATCAGAACCCCTTTATGTGTTACTTCCCATTTCATAACACACAATATTAAAGCAACATTCATTTGAGGGTCAAAATTTTAAATTAAACATGACAAAAATTAATAGCTTACCTATCAAGGAATTTTTAAAAAGGGGAGCATTCTCACGTAAAACATAAAGTACTAGACGACACAACATGGTGACTGCTTTTACTTACATAAGTTTTAGAGCAACCACTGTGATTTGTGCTGATGGACCATCAGTTTTTCTAATAATTGATTTTGTGTCATTAGTGAAAGTGTCAACAAAATAAAAATGCAAATAACATTATTGGTATTACTATGGAAAGAAAAAGTCTCAGGAAGGACCCTAAAAGGGTCTCCCATTGCTCTGCTCCTTTCCCAGGGCTTCATGGACTAGACATTGAGAGTTGATGCTATAGATACTGTTTCCTTGAGAATAAGCAATTATGAGTATTCATTAATGGACAGTTTTTCACCATCCAACCATTCCACAAGTAAAGACTACCACCATTCAGGTATCTCTACCTCATTTTATCCCAATCTAGATTCAAAAGTAGTCTAATGATGAAACTGTCTAATCTTGCCAAGTTTAAGAAACAGAAAATTACTGGAGCCTGCACTTTGGCATCCCAGATAACTTGTCATTCTAAAAGTAGAATTAGAGAAAGTTACATTTAAAATGCTATGAATACCACATTCTATTTTCTTTGTAACAAGATAGGTTGTCTAACAGACAACAGTTTTAGAAGGAACAACTAGCATTGTAATGAAAAGATTGTATGGTAACAAAATTTTATATAGGATGATCATAAAGCCAATATATCTAAAACCAAAAACAGCATAGCCTCTTTATTTGCATTTTTATTTTGTTGACACTTGCACTAATGACACAAAATCAATTATTAGAAAAACTGATGGTCCATCAAATCACAGTGGTTGCTCGAAAACTTATGTAAGTAAAAGCAGACACCATCAAAATTCTACTTGCTGGTTGTACTTAATGTTCTATTTATTATATATTAGTATCACATTTTGAGAATGCAAATTGTATCCTAATGCAAACTCATTATCAACAGATATAGCTTTTCCTTCAGTTGTCAAGTTAAATAAATCTTTTTAAAAGCACAAAAGTCCATTTTTCATAGAAAGCAACAAAACTTTTTTGGGGGCTTTAGAGCTGCTTAGAATATCCAGATTGGCCCTTCCTGGTGGCACAATGGGTTAGGACGCAGCACTGAAAGCTAGCTGCAGCCACTTCAGTGCAAGTTCAATCCTAGCCCCAGAGGTGCTCCACATGGCGCCGCAGACCTCTCCTGACCCATCCACTGCTCCCCTCAGCAGTGTACTTCACCCATCTGCCTGCTTCCCACTCTGTCCCTGGTGAATCCTTTCACCACCCCTGCACCTCTGGCCTATAACCCAGTTCTGTATTCATAAATAAATGAATCTTAAAAAAAAAAAAAAAAGAATATTCAGATTTCTCAAAAGGATCCTCTAATACACATGTTGACTCTCTTGAAATCAGTCCTTCAGAATGTTCATAACCAAGTTTCCACGAAATTATATATTGCCAATAACCAGATCTACAAAATGGAAAAGTCAGGAAAATGGCTTCCTCAAAATGATTAATCAACAAAATTTAGTCAATCTGAAAACAAATAAGGACAAGTGTGACCCTTACTGAAGATAGTGGAGCAGTATCTACCAGGGTATTGATATTAGTATTAGAACAAGAATATTTGTAGGAAGCAAATATGTGCTTCAAGCAGAGGTGAGTAGCAAATAACCTCTGTTGGTACTTTTAGAAATTCAGACAAATGACAAAGGAATAAGGAATGAAATAAGTAATTCAGAACCAATTTACCACAGTAAATGAATGGCAATGATTAAGTACTATATCCACTACTTAACAAAACAGCAAAAATCAGGCTATGAGAAATGGGAAAAAAAGAAAGAAAATGTGTAAAAGGATCGCCTCAAAAGAAGTATGTTTTAAGTTCAAAGAAAAAAATACATAAATCTATTTTTATCCAGTTTAGAAGATGTTTCACAATATTTTTTTACAGTTCAGAAATATTTAACCAAAGTTCAGAAGTTCCTTCACTTTCCTTTTTTTCCCCTTTAAATTCAAATAAAATAAGCACCACAGTTATACAACAATACCATCTTAAAGATTAGTTTCTATCTGGTTATCTATCCTTCCTGCTTATATGCACACATGTCTATAATAATATAACTTTAGTATTTTTTTTAGATTTATTTATGCATGCAAGAACTGGGTAGGCCAGAGTTGGAGTTGGGGTTGGGGTGTGGTGTGTAGGATTGCCCGGGTGGTGATGGTAAGAGGATTCACCAGCAACAGAGTGGAGAGCAAAACAGGCAGATATACTGAAATACACTGCAAAGGGGGGCAAAGGATGAGACAGGAAAGGTCTACTGTGCATGTGGGTCAGCTCCCTGGCCAGGGATCAAACTCATGACACAGTGGCCGGAGATAGTCTGATAGCACTGACACTTAACTGTTTCACCACCAGGGAGGCCCTCTCCCCCCTCCCCATCTTTATTGAGACACAAGTGACATACAACATTGTGTCAGTTTAAAGTTGTGTTATAAATGACTTGATATATATGTATGTATGTGACCAATAGCTTGGTCATATTTTTTTTTGTGGGTGACGAGAACTTTTTGAAAGATCTTGTCTCTTAGCAATTTTATAATATAGAATAAAGTATTGTGAACTAGACACAACATTATACATTACATCCCCAAAACCTTTTCATCTATATGACTGGAATATATATTTTTGTTTTTACTTTGACCACATATGCCCATTTCCCAAACGTGATTTTGCTATTTTTTTCTCTTTTTCTTACTGCTTCAATTGTTCACCATTTTAATGAAAATCAAATCATTATTCAAAATGACAAAAATAAAAGCCCTCCCTGCTAAGGGCCAGTTCTACTGTTATATATTAATGAAGGGCACCATTTCCTAAAATTATTTCTACTAGCAAACTGGAAAAAAAAAAAACACTTTTATTGCATTTAATCTTTTTTGACTATAAATATACCAAGAAATCATGTCTTACCTTCTGAGCACACAAAACACCAGCTAACATTAACATGCTCATGGTTTCGGCAGCCCCTCCTAGGGGTGAAGTGATTAGGGCAGATGATACTATTCGATGCAAGGATCTTTGACCCAGCAGCCAAGCAAAAATCATTGGCATGGTATGCCACAGGGCAGCGGACACAGCGCATCAGACGACCTAAAAATATGAAGTAGGAAAACCGGGGAAGAACAAAAGAAAAACAGATTAAATGCTACAAAATGGAAGTTATTCAATTTAATTTATTCATACTGAGAAAAAAGTCACAAATAGCAGCATGTACTACTAAGAACAGGGATCTTAAGCCCCCAATTCACTTATGGTACTTATCATATAGTTCTCCCATCCAAGCTATAAAAAGGAGAGAGAAGAGCTACTTGGTAAGCTACCACTGGAATAAGCTACAACTGTAAGCCTGACAAAGTGATGCCCTATTTAAAACCACTCTCCTAACCCCTAGCAAGCCCAGAAACAATTGCAGAATGACATAGATATAGCATGTGTGGGTACTAGTAGAAAAAAGGGCCAACTGAGAGGAACACTAATACATATGAGAACCTATGGCTTCCTGTTCCTCTGATGCTAAAAGCCTTTCAGGTAAATGAACCTCTCCATCTTTTCCAGAGCAAAACATATCCCTTTATATGTGAAAGATATGCTCTGATAACTTAAGACCATTACCAAAACAAACAACTAGTGACTGAAAGGGGGAAGATAGCTGATGGTTAAACTGTAGTTTTGAATAAGGAAATTAAATAACTGGACTTAGATATTTTACAAAAGCCTGATTAAAAGAAAAGTCAGTACTACTTTTTTCTTTTTCAATCTCTGTGGGTAGAACTGGGGGTTCTTTGGCACACAAGCATTTTACAATATTTGGCTACAAGTAAGAGGCCCACTATTACTGAGCAGAAAGAAATTATTTTTTCAATAAGAACAGACTTTAGAATTTGAGATTACTAAGTACATAGAAAGTTTTAAAAACTCCAACTTTCAACCTAGTCATGAATCACGTTTTCAGGATAGGAATTAAAATTAAGGCGATGAAGACAAATAGAAGAAGACATTTTCAAGTTAAATCTCACATAAAATCCAAATATTTAAAACTGAAACATAATCTGGTGCTCCATAAAAGCAATGATGACTGCTGAACTTGTCAACTACTCTCTCTCACACATACCTGCTGATAACAGTCAGAAAGGCCAAGAGGAGTCATACAATTATATCACATCTGAAAACACCCATTGCCAATGAAATTGAAATTCTACAATGAGAGTGGTCCACAAGAGAAAACCATACCTTTAGATGCAGAAACACTGGCTGGATTAGCAGCATGACAAGTTATACAGATGTGGAGGGAACACCGGAAACCCTTGTTCTGCATGACAGTAGGTGGGTACTTCTGGACACACTCCTCATGGTAAAACTTTCCACACAAGGGCAAAAGGCACCTTTTTACATTTTCCCCACTCTGCTTGCATACAAAACATGTGTGGATTCCTGGGAAAAAGAGAGAAGGTTACAAATTTACAACAATTTAAGAACTCACAAATGCTATTCCATTCAGTGAAAAGTTAGAGAGTACACAATTCTGGAACCAACTGTGGGTGGTGCTATTTTTCCCTAACCATAAAGCAACTTTCCAACACCAGCGGGGTGTTCTAAAATTCTGATACTATTTACCCTGGAGAGAGCATCAGGTTAAGGGCTCAGTCCTACAAAATTGCTGCCCCGTCACCCACTCCACCTCAGACGTCAGTCAAAAGTCCAGGTGTTCTAGTCCACTAACTACAAATCAGAGGTTCCCATAACCCCTTCTATGAGGTATTGGCCGAAGCATCTCACAGAACTGAAGAGAACCATTTTACTCAGTAGATCACTAGTTTATTGTAAAAGCATGTAACTAAGTAACAGCCAGATATAAGAAGTACACAGGACAAAGCATAAAGAGAATGAGGCTTCCAGACCCTCTGAGCATTTCCATGTGTTCAATCTTTTTATGGAAGCCTCATCACATGGTTTATAAAATTATAAACCACTAGCAGTTACTTCAACCACAAAGCCCTCTTATCCCTCCTGGGAAGTTGAAGCTGGACAATGAGGTACTGAAAGTTACAACCCTAGATAAAGGTTTGAATCTCCTGGCAACCAGTCACCATCTTAGGGATTGAGGGATTCCAAAAGTTGCTTCATTAAAATAATAAAACACAGGCACTCCCTGGTGGTGCAGTGGGTTAAAGCACAACACAAAGAAGCTTAAGCCACTTTCGCATGAGTTCGATCCCCGCCTGCGCCTGCCCTGGAGGAGATCCACATAGCGAGGCAGACCTCTCCTGACCCGCCCGCTGCTCCCCTCAGCAGTGTACTTTATCGATCTGCCTGTTCTGTTCCCCACTGTCGCTGGTGAATCCTCTCACCCTCCACATCTCTGGCCTGTACCCCATTCTGTATGAATGAATAAATAAATAAAATAAAATACAAACAAAGGACATCTCAATCACTCTCATCACTCAGTAAATTTCAAGGGTTTAAGAGTTCTGTGTCAGAAATGAACAAAGACCAAATATACATTTCTTGTAAGTCACAGTAAGTGACTAGAAAGGAACAGCTTATTGGATTGATCAGGCTGATGAAATGAATCCACTGAACGATTATATCATTATTAAGAGGGAAACTATGACAACACAAGCTTGCTGAGGTGACACGGAAAAAGTACACAAACCCACAAAATATTCTTGTCAGAAAAAATTAAACTGATATTAATCCAGTCTCTAGATCTAACAAGTTTCCAGGAAATATGGAGGATAGAGAAACAAATGAAAGGATGCAATAAAGCAAATTTACAATGTGGAAAATTTAGCAGCACAAATACCCATTGTCTCAACAAACAAATGACATTTAAAAAATAGGTTGAGGAGGGTGCTGGTGTTGTAGATTAAAATAAACTTAAAAGACTTATCAAGAAATACAATTAAGAAATCTTATTTTAATCTTGATTCAAAACATTAAAAAAGGCACCTTTATAGACAGACATTTTGGCATGTGCTTAAAAATCAGACCTCATGGGAAAAAAAACGCTTCATCTACAAACTGTGAAATCTCCCAGTTGTAACTGGTGGATGAAAAACTGGGCACTGTCTTTGGCAAGTTTTAGTGCCCCTTGCTGCCATGTATCAAGCCGAAAACAATTTCAGGAAAAAATTTTTAAATATCTATTTGGAAAGAACTAAAATAACGCCAAATTCTGAATAATTGTCAGCCAACATTAAACTAGTGTGACCTAGTTTATGGCAGAAAAATATGGTTAACTCATATTTTTAAAAAAATGTGAGTCTTTTATTCTTACTTTATGTACTTTTACTAAAGTTAGCATAAAGCTGCTTACCCTAAGAATGAGTAACCTTTTTACCCCTCATCCTTCATTCAAAATAAGCACAGACCTAACGTAAGCTAAAACCAGTTAGTTTTCAGAACAAAGAAATTCTTTTTGATATGAAGGCTTCTTGCTATAACACCACAAGTCCATTAGAAAACATCAAACTGATATAACAGACTTCATCAATATTAAAAACTTCTGCTCCTTAAAAGTAAATGAAAGTCACACAAAATGTTAAGAACAATTTAAAAAGTATATGATTAATAAATTTTATTTGTATGCAGATGCTATATAAAAGAACTTTTTAAAAATTCAACAATACAGAAATGAACAATCTAAAAATTTTTTTAAATCTGAAGAGACATCTCATCAAAGAAGATGGCAAATAAACACACGAAATATGTATAATAGGTATAGTGCTCATAGGAATGCAAAATGTTAAAAACAATTTGGAGGTTTCTTTAATAGTTTAATACATGTACCATAGGATGTCGCCATTCAACACTTAGGTATTTACATGAGAGAAAAAGAAAATGGGTCCATGCAAAGACTTGAGTGCTCACAGAAGTTTTATTTCTAATAGCCCACCCTGAGAACAACCCAAATGCTTATCAATAGATGAAAAAATAAGTAAACTGGGTTATATAGTCATACAATGGAACAATACTCAAAAATCATCTATAGACATTTGCAACATTGTTGAATTTAAAAAGCTATGATGGGCCCTCCCTGTGGTGCCATGGATTAAATAAAGCACAGCACTGTAAACCTACCCACAGCCACTGTGCAGTTCTGTCCCTGGCCAGGGAGGTGACCCACATAGCTTGGCAGACCTCTCCTGACCCGACTACTGCTCCCCTCAACAGTGTATTTCAGGCAATCTGCCTGTTCTGCTCCCCAGTCTGTCTCTGGTGAATCCTCTCATCCCCTGCACGTCTGACCTGTACCCCTAGTTCTTGTATGCATAAACAAACAAGCAAACAATTTTTTAAAAGCCATGCTGGTATTTTCACAGATATACATGAACACATGTCAAAATTGTATACTTAGCAGTTTACTGCCTATCCTTTACACCTCAAACAAAGCTGCTTTTGAGTCTCAAAAATCTTTTGCTGAGCTAGATATAAAATAGTATGTATACTTTGATTCTATTTTATAAAATTGTATTTTTTTAGATTTATTTATTTATTTATGCATACAAGAACTAGGGTACAGGCCAGAGGTGGGGGACAGAGAAAGGATGAGAGGCTTTTCACCAGAGACAGAGTGCAGAACAGAACAGGTAGATCTACAGAAACACTCTATTGAGGGAAGCAGTGGGCAGGCCAGGAGAGATCTGCCAGCCATGTGGGTTAACCCCTGGCCAGGGATCGAACCCATGCTGTACTGGCTGTGGATAGCTTCATAGTGCTGTGCTTTAACTCCTTGCACCACCAGGAAGGCCCTACTTTATAAAATTTTAAACAGGATAAATCCAACGTGTTATATATAACAGAAAGCAGTCATGACTTGAATCAAGTTGAGATGTGTTAAGACCTTTAATATTTAAAGTTGTTTGTGAAGTATGGAACTAAGGAAAAATTATAAACTTTTGCTGACACATGGATTATTTTTACTAAAACCGACATTAAAATTACAGTAACTAATTGTATTTCAATAAAGTTGATTTCTTTAAAGATAACTTTTATGTTAGATTAACATACTTAGAGAATGTTGCACCATAACAAAGAACAGCAAACTAGATCACTGGCACAAGTGGCAAGATCTTTCTAAGAATGAGAGAAATATAAACCTAAAAAGTTTTCCCTAACTTTCATTTACAGCGCTGGAAATGCTATTATTTGCCATAATGATGAAAAGCCAATTATTTAGAAGCAAACTATCCCCAACTTTTGCTCCTACACCCCTAAAAGTGACAGGAGGAAATAACTCAATCTGACACGGCCATCATAGACACCCGTGAATTTGTCTCATTTCCCAGAGATTACTCTAGCCCTACTTCTTTCCTTTAAAGTTAGAAACTGCTTTTCCTGTTGTCTTACCTAACCAAGAAAAAAACCTTCAGCTGCTGCCTTCTGTTTTACACTCAATGGTAATTCCAATAATTCCCACCTGACCTTCTTGTCTCTCTAACCTTAGTCCATTAGTTACATTTTCCCACTTGCAGAATTTAATTTCCCTACACAATTGTTAATCTTCATCCTATATTCAAGATGTTTTCCTTGTGAGCCTAAAATGCCCTCCCTTCAGCTACAGCCCTCTTTTCTGTTGAAATCTAGCTTTTGGAAGAAATTGTATATATTTCTACCTATTCACCTTTAACCTGGTTAAGTGTGGTACACTCTGGCAAAAACATCAAACATTTTCTCACTGATAAATACATAGTTTCTTTTTCATTTTAAAAACTCCTTGGTCTCTTTGCTACATCTGCCACTGCTGATAGCAGGCCATTCTCATTCTTTTTTTTTTTTTTAAGATTTATTTATTTATGCATACAGAACTGGGGTGCAGGCCAGAGGTGCAAGGGAAGTGAGAGGATTCACCAGAGATAGAGTGGGGAGCAGAAAAGGCAGAATGACAAAGTTCTCTGCTGAGGGGAGCAGCAGGTGGGTCAGGAGAGATCTGCCACAACATGTGGGTGACCCCCCCGGCCAGAGATTAAACGTGTGCTGAAGTGGCTGTGGCTAGTTTCATACTGCCATGCTTTAACCCATTGTGCCACCAGAGAGGGCTCCACATGGTACTTTAAATTAAATGTATGTCACTACTGCAACAGTTTTTGTACTTCATTATGTATGCTATATACATTTTTCACTAGGTATACTTTTTTGAGGACAAAGACCATAGTACATCTACCTCTGTGTGATGGTGGCAATTTGTTCTGAACTGCACAAAACAGCCTCTCCAATAAATGTCTTTTTCCTGACAAACTTAAAACTCAAATCTTCTGTGACAAGTGTTCTAGGCCCCCCCCCCCCCCCCCACACACACACACACATTACCTGTGCGACATTCATTGCAGATGAATTTTCCTCTGGGCATCTCAGTTAATCCAAGGCACTCCAAGTGAAAAGCCCCACAGCACTGAGCCTCACATAACAGCAGTTCACCCAATTTCTCACAGTTCTGTTAAGAGAAAGAAAACAGATCTACAGAAAAAATGTTTCTAAGAATCTGGAGTAGAAAACCTACATGAAGACAAAGGTTAAAAAAGCAGCTTTGTGGGCCCTCCCTGGTGGCGCACTGGGTTGGAGCACTGTACTGCGAAGCTATGCCGAGCAATGGTGGCTTCAGTGTGAGCTTGATCCCTGCCCTGGAGCTGACCCACATGGTCCAACAGACCTCTCCTGCTTACCCGCTGCTCCCTCAGCAGTGTACTTTGTGGATCTGCCTGTTCAGGTCCCTACTCTGTTTCTGGTGAATCATCTCACTGCCCCTGCCCTTCTGGCTCTATATGCATAAATAAATAAATTAAAAAAGAAAAAGCAGCTTTGCCAGTAACAAGTAATACCACCATCTACTCAGCCAATACTTAAATCACTGCTTCCTCAATGGCAGACACAAGGTTATTGTATATTCAAAGAATATACAATAAGTATATGATTTAACAAACAAGAAAGACAGCAGATGATAGAGTAGAGAATTCAAGTAGCTACTACGATTGGGTGATTTAGGATGGACTCTCAGGGAGTGTCCTTATATAGGGATTATAGTGATGACGCATGGCTAAACTGGTGGTAAAAATTTTGTGGCGACTTCACCTGAGAGGAAAAAGCATACATTGTACAAAAAGGAAGACTGATGTAAAATTAAATTAATAAAAGAAAAAAGAATGGCTTCTACGACTATTTTCTGAATGATATGCGACTTTGAAACAAAGACCAGAAAAGCAGCATATACAAGTCCACTGATAGGAAAAAATCAGAGCACATCTGAGAAGCGTAAGTCAATGTTACGGGACTAAAGTGCACAAAAATTTAAAAGTTGGAAGTTGAGGCAAGGATTTGATTGTATGGTACAGAATTTACACTTTGTTCTAGTTGTAAAGGAATACCACCATTAGATAGCTTTATGAAGGAAGACTGAAATCAAGTGTTCACATGGGACAGAAGCAATGGCTCAAGCAAGAGATACTAACCATCTGGACTTGAGTCATAATAGTCCCTAAAGAACTCCACTTTAGGTTTGAACAATCCTTGAGATCTGTATAAAACCACATCAAGAGATCAACTTTCTGAAATGATCTTATATAATAGCAAGCATGATTTAAGATAGGACCTTAGGAATTAAGTGACTGTCACTGAAAATGCTATAAGATTTACCAAAACCCTATAAATTCCTAACATTTATTACCTCATTAACATCCTGACTTCTTTCTCCATAGTGATTACCAGAAAAGTCTTAAAAATGAAAGTCTTTTCTGTGAGACAAAAAAGGAAAAAGGTGATGTGACAATACTACTATCTTCTGGAGCCTAAAGAACCATATCTTTGCCACATAATATCAAAGCTAAAGAATAAATAGGAAAACTTTAGACTAAAAGGCCAGAGTCAGCAAAGTCTCAATCATCAGCCTGGAGTCTGAGCAAGTCTCATATTTGGCTTTCCCATTATCCACTGTTCACACAAAATAATGATAAACACCACAAAAATTATATATTCTTTTGTGGAATCAGACTGCCAGTTGATATCAGCTTTGACATACAATACAGCTTTCCAGTTGATATCAGCTTTGACATACAATACAGCTTTGACATCACTTAACCAGGAAAATGTCAGTATATATCAAAGAATAAATTTTTCCAATTAACAAAATGTTATGAACTCAACCCTTTAATTGGGATGACCATGTAATTCACCTTTCAACCTGGGACATGTGAGAATCAAAGGAGCTGTTATTAGTAAGCTATGCAAAGAAGACAGACCTAATCAAAGACAAACCCAAATAAATCAGGATGACAAGGTCACCATACTTTTTTTTTTTTAAATCACTGAGCTGACTGAATATGATTACATAAAGAAATTGAGTTAAAATAATATAGGTCATAACATTCTGCAGCCTATTAACTACGTTAATTTTAAGAAAATAAGAAGTAATATCTTCAACTTTTTATATGCCATTTTAAAGAATTTACAAATGTAAATAAAATATGAAAAAGGAGACTATAACTAAGCCAAAACATCATTTATTTGATTCCACTCCAAAGTTAGATAATGGCTTAGTGGAGTCACTTCTCACAGAGAAGCAACACTACACAGTGGTTTAGACTCTAAATACAAATGACATGGGCTTGAAACCTGGATTTGCTGTGTGACCATCACTAAGCTATTTAACCTCTCTGTGCCTTACTTTCTTCATCTATAAAGAGAATGGTAACCTACTTTATAAAATGGCTATGAAAAGTCAATGTCATATTTATAAAGTAATTGAGCAATACCTGACACACAGTAAGCACTAGACCTTTATTAGTAAACAGAAAAACAAAAATGATGACTCTCTAAATTCATTAAAGCAACAACAACAAAAAAATCTCCAAGTAAACTCAAAGATTTTGACACCATTAAAGGTAGAGGGAAAAGATCTATATGGAACCACAAATTCTCACTTAAGACCAGCAACAACAATGGTGTGGTTTAGTAATAGTAAATGTTTCCTTTCCTTTCTTTTTTTCATCAAGATGGAGAAGAGTTTAAGAGCTTAAAGGGAAGTAACTCCACTAGAATCATTCAAAAGAATTTTTATCCTATGATTAAGTCATCAAGAGTTTGATTATTCTAAGAAGTTGAAAATACTAAGAAAAATGCAAATAAGTTTCAACCCTCAACTTTTACAGGGCAATATCCAAATTCATTCAAGTCCTATGATGAACTTGATATTGTACTCTTCAGGTCTCAAGAGATCCCCTTATAAGATAAGCATACCTGACAAACGTTCTCCTTGAGTGCAGCTCCTCCACCTCGTTCCCCCTGCAGTTTTTTAGAAGCAGGCATCCCAGAATCATGATCCACACCCTCCTCAATCAAGTCCTTGGGGCTTGCAGCAGTCCTGTGTGGCATCAGTTCTCCCTTGCAGAGAAAAAAATAATGTCCCATATCTGTATTATTCATGTCTCCTTCATCTGACCCCCTCCCTCTGGGCTGCTATTTGTCTAGTCATTAAGCACTTACAGATGTTCAGCCAATCACGCGGGCGGACTGCATGCAATGTTAGTTCTAACCCTGCTGTGATTGGGCGGGTAGTGGGCGCCTCATGCCCTGCCACTAACTGCTCTGAGGCTGTTCCACTGGAACTTTTTGAGCTGTTCCATTTTAAGGTTTCACTAAGGGAGAGAAAACATTCTTAAGTTTATTTGATTACTTCCAAGATTCGTGTTTCCTAAATAATGCCCCCCTTGGGCATTCTATTTTTGTGGAAAGAAATACTCTATATTTCTGACCTGAGTTGGAAAGTTTGACATAGCACCAATAACTATTGATGCTCTGCAAAGAAATGGTTTTATATATATCTTTGTTTCCTACAAGTCAATGTTTACAAAGACTATTCTAAGAAGTTGATGATACTAAGAAAAATGCAAATGAGTTTTACCCCTAAATGCGGCAGTCTCAACTTTATGGAACAATATCCAAATTCATTCAGGTCCTATGATTAACTTAATATTGTAGTCTGTGGGTTCAGAACAAATTTACTTCGTTGTGAAAGTGATACGTTTCATCTGACATCTTCTGCGTAGAATATGATCTTATAAAAAGGTCATACTGTACAGTTGTCTGTCATATGTGCCTAATTTTTACTAGAATCAGGAACTCCTTTTCCTATAACTATTCTTAAGTAAACACAAGGGAAAGAGGGATGCGGTCTCTACTGTGAAAAGTAGCTTTGCTTTGGAAGGTGAAAAGATGAGGAACTGAGTAATACCTCTGAACTTGGAGTTTCTTTTGAGGAGTTGTCATTTTTCACTTTCTTACAGTGCACCTTGGCTGTACTGTGCCTCTGTCGTTTTCGCTTCCTTGGTTTATCAAACATCTTGGTAGTGCCTATGACAGGAAAACAGATGTTATCTGCTGCCTAATCATGCATATGACCAAGAATTCTTGTCTTCAATTAAACAGAGCTGTGGGGTGTGAAGAGTAAAAATCAATTGCAAAACCTATGTAATTCTCTAACTTTACACATGAGGAAATTGGTACAGAAAAAAAGAGACTTACTCATGACTATGTGACTAGATAAAGAAATAGCTATAGACTTACAAATTCTGCTTCACACAGATACTACTGAATGTACAGGTTATTTCATCTTATTTTAAAGAACTGAAATGATAAACTTTAATATCCTATAGGTGGGGAAGGAATATACCTAGTAGTCAGGAAAAGATACTAAAACTTGGCCTCCAATATATTTTTTAATTCTATTTATTTTGCATAGAACTGGGATATAAGTCAGTGGTGTGTGGGTGAAAGGATTCACCAGAGACAAAGTGGAGCAGAACAGGTAGATCTACTGAAATACACCACTGAGGGAAGCAATTGGAAAGACAGGAGAGATCTGTTATGCCATTTGTGGGTCAGCTCCCTCGACCAGGGATCAAACTCAGGCTGCAATGGTGATAGCCCTGACCCTTAATCACTAGGCCACCAGGGAGCTGACCTCCAACATTAACAGTAAACTATATTACTACCTGATTTAAGGACTAGGTAACAAGTAAAGTATGTATGATTCGGTTTAATGGGGAAGAGGGAAAAAAGAACTCTCTAATATATTTAGTGGCTTAAAGGATATTCACGAAGTAGTAGTCTAACCTTGAACATTCAACAATATAAAATAAACTGAGAGGCTTAATGTGTAGTTAATGAAATTTCAGTCACTTTTTCTATGATAAATATTTCAAATTAATGTTCCACAATATTTAGTCAATATATCAGCATGGAGACTGGACATTAAATGATTGTTGTAACGGTCACTTTTAGGACTGCCTGATAAAGACAGAAATAGCTCTACTATCAAAGCTGCTTGACAGTCAGTCTATGACTAAAGCAAGAATTAATAGCATGGCAGAATAAAGTTTCAAAATTCTTCCAAACTAAAACATGTAGGTGAAATTTTCAACGAATAAAGGGCAAGCTTCAGATCTTACAAAAAATTAATGTACAAATATAGTTTGCATTTTTATTTAAGTGTTTTTTTAATTAAGCCAAGTAAACATTACATTGGAATTACATTGTACACAAAGTTAAAATAAGTCAACATGTTGCTAGATTTACTTGCGGAAACACTTAGTAATTACAGGTCACATTAAAGGAAGTATATACCTAAGACATGAAATACAATCTTCTCATGCTATCTTGTGCAGCACATCTGCTACAGCACGCTCAAATCTGAGTTAACATTTCAGTAATGACACAAATCAATAAAACAGCATGATGAACAAGTGGTCAAAATGGGTAGAAAGAATGGTTAAAAGACGGTATTGTGGTCATGAATTTGGCCAGATCATAACTTTGTTTCTGAACTCTGCTACCACTTTTATCTTGAGGTTTTATCTACAGACAAAGAATAACATGGATAATATCCTAACATTCTAAATGCCTTACACAAATGAGAGAAAATGATCCTTAAAGAAGGAACCTGAGAGAGGAGATGCTCAAACCAGGATTATTATATCTGTTACTGACTAAATAAAGGGCTGTCCATTCCTCATGGCAGAATCAGACCACACCAACCAGCAAATACCAACTTAATATAGACGATTTCCAGCCCTTAAGAAATAATCACAATGGAGTAGGCTCAAGTGTAAATTCTTTTTGAAGAATATACTCACTGACCAAAGGTTATAAATGTAATCAAAGAAACAAAGACTGTGTAATTAGATGATTTTCTTCTCGCTACAGATTCCTTGTTTTCCTTCCCTTAGAAATAAAAATTGAATTATAGCTAAGAAAGAGCAGTTTAGAGATGATACAGTCTGGAGAATTATCTAACAGAAAATCAATCTGTTTATCTTTCTTTAGCATACCTACCATTTCCTTACTCAAATACTAGAATAAAAATTCTAATTCCTCTTAACTAAATTCATCATAAAGGTGAAAGTGAGAATATCATTTGTTAGTGTCACATGCAGTTTTAGGAAGCATATATTACAAATTCTAAACAAGGCTTAGAACTTGAAACCTCATTGGTGTTGTTTATGTACTTACAACTTTTTTTTAGTTAGCTGACAAGTTACTTCACACTCATTTTTGCATTTCACTTTTTGAAACTGAAAAATACTCACCTCCACCAAACTCTTTAGCATGAGATACAGCACGTGATTCAGTAATGTCATTCTCTAAGCGACCAGGCTCATAACACTACAAATAAATAAAATGCAACATCATTTACAAAGGAATCAAAAATAAACCCTTGATATTACATGCCTTAAGCTAAATTGTCTATAGCTAAAGACACAGAATACTGACTGTTTTTGATAATTAAAAGAACAGCCTGCTTACAGAAAGGATTCAACAGAAACTTCCTGGGAAAAGGCAATAGATTAAAAATTTGGGGGGTGAGGGGAGGAGGAGGTGGGGTCCTTCTCTGTGGCACAACGGGTGAAAGCACTGCACTATGAAGCTACTGCAGCTACTACAGCACAAGTTCGATTCCCACCCAGGGAGGTGGCCCACATGGTGTGGAAGACCTCTCCTGACCCACCCGCTGCTCCCCTCAGCAGTATATTTCAGTATATCTTCCTGTTCTACTTCCCACTCTATCTCTGCTGAATCCTCTAACCACCCCCCGCCCCCCTGGCTTGCTCCCCAAGATAAATAAATCTTAAAAATTATTGATAAATTTATTTGATAAATAAATCTTAAAAATTATTTTTTTAATTTTCAAATGTATGACTGCCACATACTCATTGAAAATTTTTAAAATTTAAATATTCAGACTTCTACCATAATAAAGTAAAAGAGTATAAAGGACATGTACTGATTGAAGTGGGAGAGCAAGAGGATTATATACATATACTCAAAACTCACCAGCTCCGCTCCATTTTCACACCACCTAAATTTACGAGTTCCTTATTGAACTTATTATCATTACATTTTACACTGACTTATTTACTTGACCATTTCTAAATAAGGAAGTTTGAGTCATCAAATGTCTAAATGACTGTAATTAATAGAAACTAAAGCAACATTAAAATCAAAATAAAACACTTAAATACATCAGGAGTTATTCCATACAAATTTTACTGCTCTTATTAAATCCTTGCAGAAATTAACTCCGTCAAAGAACATAACTCCTACAGAAAGACTATAAACATAATTTAGTGGCTATACACACACACAAATCATTATCACTGATACTATTTTTCCTATAAAATTCCCCCAATTTTTTTTTTTTAAGATTTACTTACAGAAGGAGGTGTGGGGGGCGGGGGCTGTCTGAGAGGATTCACCAGGCAGATGTACTGAAATATACTGCTGGGGGAGCAGCAGATAAAACAGGAGAGGTCTGCTGCACCATGTGGGTCACCTCCCTGACAGGGGAATAACTGAGGATAACTTCACAGTGCTGTGTTTTAACCTCTTGCACCACCAGTGAGAGCCCAAAGCTCAAATTATTTATGAATTATATATATCCTACAACTGAATAACTAATATTTTCCTAAGTTATTCCTCACAAATAAGGGAAGTCCAATGTTTTCTAAGGACTCATTAACTTGAGTTCGATCCCTGGTAAGAGTTAACCCATTATGAGGTAGTAGACCTCTCTTGGTCTTGCCCACTGTATATCAGGAAATCTGCCTGTTCTATATCAGGAAATCTGCCTGTTCTATCTCCCCACTCTGTTTCTGGTGAACCCTCTCACTTCCATCCCTCCCACAACCACCCCATGGCACCAATTCTTAAAAATAAAAATAAATCTAAAAGTCTCAATGATATCTTCTAGTCTAACAAAACATTTTTGCATTTGTAAACTTAGGTTTAAGTATTTCAGCCTGGATAAGTAACTGAACGGGCCTGGGTAAATAATTTGAGATAGGTCTTTCGTGAGATGTTACGCAGACAGAGCAATGAGATTAGATTACAGACTTGTAGAGAAATAAGTGCAGTAGAAATAAGGTAAGAGGTTTTACACACAGAAAGAAATTAAACATTAAGATTTCCATATTTTTCATTTTAAAAGAAAACCTAAAACCAACTGATAAACACAAAAGCCAAACAGCTTCTTAGCACAGGATCTCTAAGACTAAGTATACACTGACATTCTGCAATTTTTATGTATATATACAATATTATAAATAGAACTGAAAGTTTTTTTTATTATTTCCTGAGTTTGACTCTATTTTAGAATTGACCAAATAAATTAACATACCTTTTTGGAAATGCCAAGATCTCCCTTTTTGGGCATAAATCCAGGATCTAAGTCATTGGATTCAAGAAGCTTCTTAGTTGGTTTCCTCTGACGCTTACTTTCATAGTTTCCTGTAATGCATACATCTTTTTATCAGATAATTTTGAAAACCAGACAAGCTATTTTTTTAATCTACATACAGCACAAAAATTAATCAACATGTTTTTTATATTTATTTCATCATCTTGTGGGGAATGACACTGTAGGAGTAGATTCATTACAAAATATTAACATAAAACAAGAAAATAGTTCCCATTATAGACAAACTAATGTGAGAATGTTTTTATGTCAGCATATATTTTTTCTTTTAAATCACAAAAAAACTAAAAGAGAAATTAAAAAGTGAAGACTGCCTTTTTAACAATTCCTTATTTGTAAGGGCAAAAGAGTGAGGTAGTAAAGTAGAGCTTGGATTTTGGATATCGATAAACTAGGATTAGAATTTTTATTGTTTCTAAATAAGTGATACTTAAATTCACTTTCTAGGACTACTCTTAAAAATTATGTAAGAGGGCCTAAAACAGACTTTGACACGTATTAAGTAATTAAATGGTAAAAAACCTTTAATATTCTTGAAATATCTTTAGAGTCTGTTAAATCCTTTAGATTTTATTGTACTTGATGAAGTCTGATGGGGATATTTTACTTAAAAGAATAACATCACAAACTATTATTGGGAATGCAAAAAAAATTACATCGAAAACTTCCCTGGCTGACTACAAAATTCAATAGTCAAAAGGTTGATAAGTAGGATGGTATATGTTAGATCGAACTCTCACCAAGTGTTAAGTATATAAAAAATGATAAAATGAAAATGCAGTTGGTAATAAAATTAAAGGGAATATTTACCTTTAATGGATATCAGGTTACTTACATTATATGTTATTATATTTTGATCTCCATTTCATAGATGAGGAAGCAAGTTCAGAGTATAAAGAACTTCCCAAGTAACACAAGAATTGGTGGAGTCAGGATCTGAAGCACTGTTTAATTTGCTTAGTCTATATTAAGTACTAACACCCCCTCCCAAAGACCCTGTCATTCTAGGTGTTGAATGATACAACTGTTGATCAAATATCATGAAGAACAACAATGGAGAATAACTTTTGACAATGTGTCTCCAATTCATGTTAAGAAACTATATCCAATTAGCCTATTTGTAAGGGATTTTCCAGAACATAAGTGACAGTTTGTTGTACACAGATATATTATTGGCTTTCCATCAAAACATACTAAAATCTCCAGCTTCCTCTAATCATACCCACTTACATACTAAGATCCCATCACCATCTTACCTGGTGTTTTAATTAGCAATTCCTCAGACTCAAGTGCAGGCCGTGGAGAGACTTCCGGAGCCACAGGCACAGACAAGGTCAGCTGTGGCAACTCAGCATGTCCACCTCCAAGTTCTGATTGAACCAAAGGCCCTTCCAAAAATGGAGCCTCCCTTTCAAGAACTGGAGGCTCTTCTTTGGTTGAAATCAAAGAATTCTCATCCACCTGCTTATTTTGAGCACTAGATCGACATCGGGCTAAAAGGCTTTCCTCTTCACAGCGGGAACTTACCTATGAGCAAAAAAATAAAAGTAGAAGCCATAGGACAAAAGTTATAAATCTGAGTGTCAGACTAACACATATAAAACAGGTATGTAATTCTGGCATACACACTGTAACATGGGTAAATCTTCAAGACATTATACTAAATAAGACAGATTCAGGGTAAAGATGCCACCTGAGAGGTTTTGTTCCACAAAGATTTATTTTATTTATTTAAGCATAGAAGAACTGGGGAGTAGGGCAAGGGTGCAGGGGGTGAGAGAATTCACCAGAAACAGAGTGGGGAGTAGTGGGCAAGACAGGAGAGGTCCACTGCACTACAGGGCTGGTGGTCAAACTCATGTCACTGGTGGACAAACTCACGTCGTAATGGCTGACAATAGCTTGATAGCACTGAAACTTAACCTGTGCACTACAAGGTATGCCTGCAAAGGTGCCCGCAAAGTAGTTTTTTAAATAGGTACAGAATTTCAATTTGGGATCACAGATCTTATTTTTCAAGAGTTAAAAATGTAAATTTTCAGTTATATATATTTTACTACAATTTTTAAAAGTTTTTATATTACATTAGTATGTATATCTGTTTCTCACAATTGTAACTGATTATTCTTTTGAAAAATGAATTTTAAAATGAAAAAAAAAAAAAAAACTGACCCTCCCTGGTGGCGCAGTGGGTTAAAGCACAGCACTAAGAAGCTAAAGCCACTTCCACATGAGTTCGATTCCCGCCTGCCCCAGAGATGACCACATGGCATGGCAGATCTCTCCTGACCCGCCCGCTGCTCCCCTCAGCCGGGTACTTCATGGATCTGCCTGTTCTGCTCCCTGCTCTGTCTCTGGTGAATCCTCTCACCCACCACACCTCTGACCTGTACCCAAGTTCTGAATGAACGAAGGAACGAACGAACGAACGAACGAACGAACGAACGAACGAACGAACGAATGAAAAGAAAATTTTAATTGTAGATTCACCAAAGCTACAAAAATTCATTTAGGTCATAGTGATAATGAGGGGGAAAAAAGCAATTAAGTTAAAAAATATTCCCTAATATGTCACCAATTGTAATGAATAATAATGAACTCCTTGATGTTAAATTGTTAAATAATTCCAAAGAAAAATTTATTCTGCTTTTCATGCATTTCAGGACAATGAGAAAAAATTGCTAATTAATACAATAGGAATGATAATATCTCAAAGTCTTCAGTTTTAAACTAATGAAACTGTTGATACAAGAGGTAACAATCTTTTGATTATCATTAAAAACCAACAGGCAAATAAATGTATGATGGGAAAGAGCACAATCTTTTGGAGACAAAATAATCATACACAGACACACACATATTGTTTATCCAAAGTATGAAACATAACTTAAAAAAGGTCAGTTACAACGGTGGGAAAACAGAAGTCACATACCTCCTAATGTCATGAAATATAAGACAAAATATCATCTACAATGAAGCCTAGCTAAAAATGTTCAACCTTGAACCTCTCAAATTGTCAGCACTTCGACTTACCAAGGAACATAAAGTAAAAATAAAAATGCTTAGTGACTGACACATCTGAAAAAGCAGTAATAGGGCTCTCCCTGGTGGCACAACGGTTAAAGCACAGCATTATAAAGCTCTCTGAAGCTACTGCAGCATGAATTCAATCCCCCGCCAGGGAGCTGACCCACATAGCGTGGCAGACCTCTTCTGACCTGCCCGCTGCTCCCCTCAGCTAGTTCTGCTCCTGACTCTGTCTCTGGTGAATCCTCTCACCCACCACACCTCTGGCCTGTACCCCAGTTCTGTAAGCATATATAAATAAATCTTTTTTTTTTTTTAAAGATGTTATTTTATTTGTGCATACAGAGCTGGGGTACAGGCCAGAGGCTCAGGGGC
>NW_004567109.1:62837464-62843245 GCF_000260355.1 Condylura cristata | reverse complement strand
CTTTAAAAAAAAAAAAAAAAGAAAAGAAGGCAGTGATAATAGTGGTCTACATGATATACAATCTAGTCATGAAAGAAAATGTATCAATTTTTATATATGCATATTACTTAGAAGTAGAAAGAAAAAATATCTCCAATTTACCTTAAAGCTTCAGCTTAAGGAAATTGAAAATAAAAAGTAAAGAAAGCTATTAACATTATTGTAACAGTGATTTGAAAAGTCAGATCATGTAATTTTAGTATCTAGATTTTTTACTTAACATTTTACCCTAATAAGATTCCAAAATAATTAATAACTCCCTAGAAAGAAAAGGAGCAATATATATATATATATATATATATATATATATATATATATATATACCACAACAGACTCATTTATACATTTTCTGAATAACTGGCACTATACTAGAAACTGGAGAATTAAAAAAAAAAAAAAAAAGAAAGAAAGCAAGATTCCAGTTAAATAAACCATTGCCCCATGAAGAAAATATGATAATGAAAGCAGCACTGCAGTACCCTAAAGGTATCAATGAAAGACTGCTGAAATAATGGGACATACCTTGTGCACCTGTTCCTGTGCCTTCTTTTGTTTTTTCTTAGGAGCAAATATCTGATCATATTCTTCTGTATATTCCAGAAGCCACTTGCTTGGCTTCCTAAGGCGTTTCTTCTCTGATCGTACACCTACATTGAAGAAACAAACTCAGTGTTAAACAAAATTTTAGAAACAAGCTCGTGGTTTACATATAACCATCCTTACACTCAAAGAGATACAAAATAGGAAGTTATATAAAAAGACTCTCCCTTTAAAATTATTTACCATTCCTTTTCATATGCAAAAATTGAGGAACGGGAGATGGCTGCTGTTTTACACACTCATGCACACAATCAAACTGATCTTAAGGAAAAGACTAATTTGAAAGTAGCAAAGCAGCATTCTATTGTGACTAACAGTACAAATACTGAAAATATAAAAAGATGGATTACAAATCTAGTAAAGTCCAATATACAATGAATGACATGAAATAAAATCTCATCAGAACAGCGCACATTTTAGATAGTACGTTTACCTAATCAGCACTACCACATGAATTCCAAAAGCACTTCACAAACACTTCATGTCATAGTTATACTGATTTTCACAGTAGGTAAATGAGGACTATTTCTAGATAGAATTATAAAGTATATACATACAGTTAGTTAGTTATATGTATGCCATTATCTGAAAGACCTTAAAACCTGTATAACGTTTATGTCAAAGACTGAAAAAAAAATTAAAAATGGAACTTTGGGTACTTTTTAAAATTTATCTTATTTTATGGTCAAAATACCTATATATATATATATATACCACTTTTCTTTTAATAGTGATGAAACATATCTATTATTTCCCTGTAAAACATTATCCCAGTTTTAGTACACTTAACATGTGACAGGTTACTACACTATAAGTTACCTGAAAGCAAAGGTTAATGCCTACAGAATGCTGGACATAGTCTCCTTGAAAAGCACTAAGTTATTAAGGGTTTTCCTGCCGTGGATGATGATTATGTGATAATCAATAGTGATGTTGTCTCAGTTACATTTAACATACAGGGAGTTGAAAACTTATGTTCTATACATGCATTGCTATAAAATTCATAACTGTCAAAACAAGGAAGGAACAATGATATAGATTAATGGATAAATAAATAACTGAATATCCAGTCAGGCAGGCAGTGGGCTACTATTCAATACTTTAAAAAAAAAAAAAAAAGGCCCTCCCTGGTGGCACAGCGGGTTAAAGCACTACACTAAGAAGCTAAAGCCACTTCCGCATGAGTTCGATTCCCGCCTGCCCCGGAGGTGACCACATGGTGTGGCAGACCTCTCCTGACCCGCCAGCTGCTCCCCTCAGCAGTGTATTTTGTCGATCTGCCTGTTCTGCTCCCCACTCTGTCTCTGGTGAATCCTCTCACCCTCCGCATCTCTGGCCTGTACCCCAGTTCTGTATGAATAAATAAATAAATCTTTAAGAAAAAAAAAAAAGCTATTATGCTGTGAAAGGACAGCAAAGAACCTGAAATGTATATAACCAAAAGAAAATAATCAATCATACTATATATTTATATGTGGTTGTCAAGGGTTGGGAGTGGAGGGATTAATAGGCAGAACATAGCACATTTTCAAGGCAATGAAAAATATGTATAATACTATAATTATTGTTCAAGCCCATAAAATGTACATCAAAAGCAAATCCCTAAGATAAACTGTGGACATTGGGTAATTATAGAATGTCAACGCAGGATCATAAATTCCAAAAAACATAGTACTGGTTGGGAAAAGGGCATCATGTATGTTATTTAAAGAGTGGTATATGGTAAATCTCTGTATACCTCAACTTTTTCTGTGAAGCTAAAGCTGCTTAAAAAGAAAAATAAGGTATTAATTTACCAGAATGAGATACCATCATACACCAGTAAGAATGGCACATATTTAAAAAACTAGCAACAATAAATGTTGGCAAGGTGAAAAGGAAACTCTCCTGTACTGCTGTGAGAGTGCAAACTAGTCCAACCACACTAGAAAGGCTATATAGAGGTTCCTCTGTCTAATAAAAATGGAGCTACCAAATGATCCAGCAATTCCATTCTTAAGGATCTACCCAAAGGACACAAAATCATTAATACAAAAGAACACATGCATCCCTGTGTTTACTGCAGCACTATTTATAATTGGTAAGGCATGGAATCAACCCATATGTCCAAAAATAGACAACTGGGTCAAGAAGATGTGGTGTATATATACAATGAAATACTCTTCAGCAATCAAAAAAGATAGATGAATGCTATTTGCAGCAACATGGAACTAGAATGGATGATGCTTAGTGAAATAGGTCAGAAGGATGGTCTTACTTATAGGGAATCAAGATTAAAAACAAACAAACAACAACAACAACAAAAAACAGACAACCATAAATCAGAGACATTCTGCAGGGGAAGGGGAGGGAAAGGGACCAAAATGTGAGCAGAAGGCCCTCCCTGATGGTGCAAGGGGTTAAAACACAGCACTATGAAGCTAACTAGCCACAGCCACTGAAACCTACCCCTTCCCCAGGGAGGTGACCCACATGGTGTGGCACACTGCTCCTCTCCCACTGCTCCCCTCAGCAGTATATTCCAGTCAATCTGCCTGTTCTGTCCCAACTCTGTCTCTGGTGAACCCTCTTACCACCCCTGTACCTCAGGCCTCTCTTGTATGCATAAACCCCACCTCTTGTATGCATAAACAAATCTTAAAAAAAAAAAAAATGAGGGCAGGAAGAGCACAAGGGACTTTAGTGATGATGCCCGGGTGAACTGGTGGTGGGAATTCTGTGGGGACTATACCTGAGAAAATAAAGCAAATACTGTGCAAAATGAGCAATGATGTAAAACATAAATACACACACACACACACATACGTATATGCATAAATTATATATTTAAAAGATAAAAATCTTAAAATAAGGTGTTAAAAAAGAAAAGTTTATGGTAAAGAATGAAAACAGCCATCAAATGTGTACAATTATAGATCGCCCAATATAATCAAGGAACTTGTTAAATTTATAACCACTGGAATTTCCCTTAACTTCTCAGTGTTATACAATAAAACTGTAAGTGATCGGAACAGGTTTTCCCAAGCAAGTATTTCAAAACAAGTTAAGCCCATAAGCCAAGTATTTATTTAAAATCTTTCCCTAAAAAGGACCTCCCTGTAGACATAGGGGTCAAAGTCTCAGGGCTATCAAGCTATTACCAACCACTGCAGTATGAGTTCAATTACAGCCAGGGAGGTGACCCATATGGTAGAGCAGAACTCCACTGTCTCACAGATCTGCCTGTTCTGTTCCCCCCTCTGTCCCTGATGAATCCTGTCATCCCCTATACCTCTGACCTATGCCCCAGTTCCTGTATGCATAAACAAAAATTAATCTTTAAAATCTTTCCCTAAAAATAATTAATGTCTGCAAATTTCATCTGGAGGGAACATAAATCGTAACACACATTGGAATAAATGTCTACATCTGTATCTGACAACTGATGACTATTACTTTACACTCTGAAGCAAACGGAAAGTTGTTATTATATTCCTACTAGACACGGCAATCAAATTTCCAAACACCACTGACATTTTTAACACAAGTAAGGACAAAGAAATAACAGTGAATACAGGAGTTGATACTATGTACAAGGCACTCTTCAGCCATGTAACATTCATGAATCACTATCCTCACTTCAGCCCAAGGCAGGGGATGATATCCCCATAATGTAGATGAGGTTTAAAAAGGAGAGCCTTCCAAAACCATTTGAGTCATAACATTATTAAGGCCATGATGCAAATCAAAATCTGTAAAAACTCCAACTCCACTAGGTTCTTTTTATTAAAACAGATCCCTATCCTATCACATAATTATATCCTTCAGTCTCCCCTGCCATCTACCCACTGATTGGATTTCAGTGCTAGTAAAGTTATACTCTCCTTTTGCCTTCTTAGCAGCTTCCACAAGCTAATTTTCCTTCACTTTCCTCTTAAAGCCATTGCCCTCCATTCTAACTTATATTTCAGTCTCTCATGTAACTTTTCAGAATTACCTTTAGTCCTTCAGTTCTCTACTTCCATGAAATCCACAGCAAAACAAGCAAAAACAAAGGATTGGAAATTAATGTATACAGATACAGAAACTCTACCAGACATACCTATTAGGTTTCTGCACAAACACATATATTGCTCCTAACCAAGTTACATAGAACAATACTTTAGTTTTGAAATTTGGCAAACTAGCAATGGGTAGTTCATTCACACTTGGTAAGTTTTACTGGTATATTGTCATCAAGCTCCTGTACATATTGTCCATGTCTGTTTATGTACTACAAAAGCAGAGTTGAGAATGGAAAAGGCAGCAGGGATCACCAAAAAGTCTGATATATTTACTACCTGGCCTGTTAAGAAAAAGATGACTCCATCCTTAAGATGAACAATGTGAGTAAAACATAATACACAAAAATAGCTTTGTCAAAATGAAGTGATTTAAAACTAAACATGCTTCCTGTCTTTCCTAGACTCCCATTTCTTCTCTTCTTCAACTATACCTGTGAAGCTGCCACTGCCAAAACACCTATATTAATCAAGTAAACTAGACTGAATACCTAGTCAAATCATCTTTGTGTTGAAAGAGCCCAAGAAAGGACCCTCCCTGGTGGCGCAAAAGGTTAAAGCACAGCACTAGGAAGCCACTTCGGCACAAGTTCAATATCCAGCTAGGGAGGTAACCCATATGGCACAGCAGACTTCTGTCTCACCCACTGCTCCCCTCAGCAGTGTACTTCGCCACTCTGTCTCTGGTGAATTCTCTCACTACCCCTGCACCTCTGGTTTGTACCCCAGTTGTACAGGCATAAATAAACCTTAAAAAAGAAAAAAGCACCTAAACTAAGTATTCTAAAAATGGCCAAAATGAGGCCAAAAGAAAGTGATTTGCCAAGCTAAAGTAAAGGATACTACAGAAAGAGTTGAAGGCAAGGATACTAAAAGCTAGAACATTACAAGTCAGTGGAAAGAAGAATAAATCATGCAAACCTCAATACATGGTACAAAGCAAAGATAAAACAAAGCAAGAGCACAAGCCACTACATTTTCTAGCAAATACACATATATTCCTAGCAGACAGAGGACCTATTATGGAGAATGGAAATAAATTGCTAATACACTCTAGCAATAGTTTAACTGGTATATATATAGACCAGTATATATATATATA
>NW_004567109.1:62832553-62837364 GCF_000260355.1 Condylura cristata | reverse complement strand
ATATATATATATATATACCAGTTAAAAAAATTATGAAACAGTCAAAAAGTTCAAACAACCCAAATGTTCAATGTCCACCAGTTAATGAAATAAAATGTGATATATACATTAAGTGAGAGAAAACAAAATTTGGTATTTGCTACAACACAGGTAAACCACAAGAACATGCTATGTGAAAAGAACAAGATCCAACAGATAACTAGAACATAATTTCATTCACATGAAATACAGAAAAAGCAACTCTATAGAGAGAGATTAGTGGTTGCCTATGGCTAACAGTACAAAAGCAGCTAGCTGGATTAGTATAAAGGGATGTTATAGCATAAGTAAAAAATCATCTAAAACTGGTTTATGGTGATGATGGCATAATTCAGTTTACTAAAAGTCATTAGCTTGTACACTTAAAATATGTGAATTTTATAGTATGTAAGTTAACACACTGAATATATTTGTTAATGAAAATCCAAGTCCCTTCAAGGACAAATTGCAATATTTTCTCTCCGTTATCAAAATGCTGAATTTTCCGCAGAGAACTAGAGTACTAATAGCAACATCACTCCTCCCTTGTCATACCTCTGATTCCTGAGTTCTAGAACCTCAGAGGCCAAGTTTTTTAATAATAGCAACTTACTCATCCCAAACCTCCTCCTGTTGAAAACGAATTAAGATACTACATAAAGTATTTTAAAACTATCCTTAAAGAGTCAAAGCACTGACAAGATTATAAAAAACTATATCCCCAAAACTAACAGGAAATTATAGGAAATAGTAGGCTCAAACTGTTTTTGTCCATAGTGGCATTTGGCCACACTATTCAAGTGAAAGAAGCAGAAATTTAAATGATACTAAATTAGCGACCCAAATAGCTCTGTCCTCAAAGTTATGGTGAAGGAGAAATACACATTACCCCAATTTCCAGGACATTGCAAGGAAAGGTGACTTAACAAAGAATTAAAGGGAGGAAAAGGTAAGTGCTTGAGAAGTTGTGGTTGGCCTTCCTATGGATTTGCCACCCTAGTGGGCCAGGAAAATGGGGAAATACAATAGAAAACAAGGGGGGGGGGGAATTCAATCAATATATCATGCTAAAAGAAAAAGGAAATAAGAAGGCATGGCCACTTCAATAGACAGAAACAGCATCTCAAGAAAACAAACCAGATATAGATGGTAATTCTCTTGACCTGAAAAGACCACCTATCAAAATCATAAATAAATCAGTTAACTATGAAAGATTACAAGCTTTCTAAGATCAGGAACAAGAGAAAGTTGTCTGTTTTTCTATTTAACCTCAACACTGCACTGAAGACTCTAGCTAGGTTAACTGTGGGGCACTGAAGGGGGGGAGGGGAGAAGTACCAAAATTAGTCAAGATGAACTAAATCTATCTCTATTAGCTAGTATTATCATGTACACAAAAGATATACTAATAAATTTATGTAAGATTAGAGCTAAAAGAAAAAAGGCAAGTTCAGCAAAGTTGCAAGATACAAGATGAACATATAAAACTCAAATATATATATGTACCTATATTTACATACTTGTGATGATCAGTACAAGAACAAAGCTATGAAAATAATTTCATTTATAATAGCATCAAAAAAAAGAAAGAAAGAAAGAAAAAGAAAAAATCCTCCAATTGTTACAGGGCAACCCCAATGTAAAATGGGTTGGCCTGACTTTGGATCCTCACCTGTGCACTTGCTTATTTACAATGAGACTCAAATATAGGCACACACAAAAAGATTAATAAATGGTTTATTTTACTAAGTTGATTGGGGGGGGGGGGAGAACTCCACGGCCCACATGTCTGTTTGTACACCAAACCTGACTGCTTCTCTCCACCCTCAGTTTTAAGCAATCCTTCCTTCAGTGGTGATGACATTATGGGATTTGTAATCTTTTATGTCATAGATCTCTTTGGTCTAGGATGAGGGTGAGGTCCAAAAAAATCTATTTGTGGAGTTTGTTCCGGATATCCTTTCCCACCAATACAATGAAATAGAATACACTGAATAAAAAGAAGCATGTGACTAAAAACTACAAAATACTGTTGAAAGCGATGAAAGACAACTTAGATTAACAGAAAATCACTAGACATACTTTGGAAAACTTACTATTGTTAAATGCAATGCTATCCAAACTGAACTACAGAATCATAGGTTGCAAAGGATCCAGACACATATGTTTCTCCAGAGAATTACACATGACCAATAAATATAAGAAAAACTATTCAATATTATTAGCCATCAAGGAAATGTAGATCAAAGCCACAATAATGAAGTATCACCTGACATCAACGAGGCCAGCTATAATGAAATAACTGAATGAGAAGGTAGGGAAACTGGAACCCAAATACACTGCTAATAATGGAAATGACATATGGTAAAAGTCCTCTGTAAAACATTCTGGCAGTTTCTCAAAAGTGTTCCTGGTGACACAGTGCTATCAAAGTTATCGCCATCCACTGCAATATGAGTTCAATCCCCAGCACAAGGGAAATAACCCCTATGGCACAGCAGTTCTCTCCTGTCTTGCCTACTGCTCCGCTCAGCAGTGTTTTTCAGTCAGTTTGCCTGTTCTGTTCCCCACTCTGTCTCTGGTGAATCCTCTCACACTTCCCTGCACCTCTGGCCTATACCCCAGTTCTTGTATGCATAAATAAATAAATCTTCAGCAATTATATATAGGGCCCTCCCTGGTGGTACAATGGGGTAGGACGCAGCACTGCAAGCTGGCGGCAGCCACTTCAGTGTGAGTTCTATCTCTGGCGCCGGAGGTGACCCACATGGCGTGGCAGACCTCTCCTGACCAGCTTGCTACTCCCCTCAACAGTATACTTCATCAATGAGCCTATTCTGCTCCCCACTTTGTCTCTGATGAAGTGTCTCACCGCCCCTTCATTTCTGGCCTGTACCCATTTCTGTATGCATAAATAAATAAATCTTAAAAAAAATTATCTGTCTGTATCTATATCTATCTATCTATAAAATTACCAAATGACTCAGCAATTCTCTTCCTAGGTACATAGTAGTAGAAATGGAAAAACACAAAAACATGGCATGTGAATAATTCATAAAAGTATTTTTTATGGCCCTCCCTGGTGGCGCAGCGGGTTAAAGCACAGCACTGAGAATCTGAAGCCACTTCCGCATGAGTTCGATTCCCGCCTGCCGCCTGCCCCGGAGGAGACCACATGGCGAGCCAGACCTCTCCTGACCCGCCCGCTGCTCCCCTCAGCAGTGTACTTCGTCAATCTGCCTGTTCTGCTCCCCACTCTGTCTCTGGTGAAGCCTCTTACCGCCCCTGAGCCTCTGGCCTGTACCCCAGTTCTGTATGAATAAATAAATAAATCTTTAAAAAAAAAAAAAAGTATTTTTTATAAAAACCAAAAAGTACTAACAACTCAAATGTCTCTATTGATTTAAGAACAAATAAAATATACTTATTTTATGTAACTTTTTTGTCATTGAAAGGACACGGAACAAGAGTGACATCAGCAAGATAACAGAGTAGGAAGTCCCCTAGATGATTTCCCTCGTGGAGAGAGCAAACATGCCTCAGAAAACCTTTATGAGTACTGCAGAAACTAGGTAAGAAGTTTCAGTACCACATACAGTTGCTAAGCTAAGAACAGTGGCCGTGGAATGGGTTAAAAGAGCCAATTCAGGTGAAAAAATAATAATGATGATGAACAGCTATATACCAGAGACATTTTATGGGGGTGGAGTGGGGAATGGGATCAAAAACAGTGGGGGGAAGGAAATGTGGGGAAGGAAATGCACTGGACTATAGGGATGGCACATGGGTGATTTGGTGATGGGAAACCCAAGAGGATTGCAACTGAGATGAAAAAAATGCATAAAATGATGTAAAAATAAACATTATATTTTAAAAAAAGAGCTAATTCAATTAATTAGAGATTCCTACTTCTAAAAGTCAGCATAACTGACACCTGGGAATCTCAATGAAGGGTGGGGCAGTTGGGTTTGAGCATGATATCCAACATTTTAGCTCTTTGTAGGATTGCCTGAGGGATGACTAATTTATCTTGAAACACTAACAGAATGCTATAATTTGGATGCCTAAGAGCAACTGAAAACAATGGAGAGAGTAAACAACATGGTGCAGAAATAGAGGGCAAACAGCAGGCAAGAAAGCTCAGTGTGGATCAAAATACTGGCTTCTCTATAGAAAGGGAGGGGGAGAAATGGAACAAGCAGCTAGCAACCTGGACTTCTGGAGAACCGCCAAAGACGTTGGCATTTGGCTTGCCTGTTTCTGGCAACTGATAAGAGTTGGCATACTTTGAATACCTGGGGGCCACTAAAAATAAAAGTAAGGAGGCTTTTCACAAAATTGTACAGTGAACCTGGATGGAGCAAGAAATTAGAAGCTCCTATACATGAAATAGATAGACCTTTTCAATTAAAAAATTATATAAACACACAAGCCCAGAGAAACTGATTCTCAAAAAAAAAAAGGTTTCAAAGATGAAAAAAAAATCTTCCCTCATATGAATTCAGAAAATAAAGACTGAGAGACATACTTATTTATTTAAATAAAACTCAGAAGAAAAAAAAAATGACAAGGTAGCTAAAGAAATAGGGGAACAGGGCCCAATCAACAAATCAAAAATGAATCTTCAAAAACTAACTTCAAAATAACAGAGAATGATAAATTATCAGATTGAATAAAGTGAAAATGATTATCTTAGGGAAAAACTCAATGACCTAAAGAGTACATAAAACTAGAGAAAAACCGGGCCCTCCCTGGTGGCGCAGCGGGTTAAAGCACAGCACTGAGAATCTTAA
>NW_004567109.1:62809943-62832308 GCF_000260355.1 Condylura cristata | reverse complement strand
AAAAAAAAAAAAAAAAACTAAAGAAAAACCAGGAAAATACTAAAATACTAACATGAACAAATGAAAATATAATCAAAGAGAAAGTGTAAGTATGGAGTTAAAAAAAGTAACAACTTATTTGAAAATTTCACTAGTGGGATCAACAGCAGACTTAATCAGTATACTTAACCTAGACTCAACAGTAGACTTAACCTAGGATAGAGTCAGCAATCTCAAAGGAAGTCACTGAAGTTACTAAGTCAGAGAGCAAAGAAAAAGAAAGCATAAGGGACTTATGTAACACTATTATCAAGTAGATCAACATATATTAAGTTTCAAAAGGAGGAGGGCACAGAGAACTTATCTGAATAAATAATGACCAAAAATAATCTTCCAAATTTGAGAAAAGGGCAAAGTCAAGAAACTCATGGTCAAAGAAGATGAAGCAAAAGAGGCCCACACCAAGAACATATTATAGTCAAATTGTCAAAATACAAAGAAAAAGAATATAACACCAAGAAAAGCAACTAGTCACAAGAAAGTTCCCATAGGTTATCACTGGACTTCTCAGCAAAACAGTGGAGAGCTGAAGAGAGTAGTATGACACACTAAAAATACAGAAATTAAAAACTGCCAAATAACACTATACTGAATAAAACTGTCCTTCAAAAGTGAAGATGAAATGCTTTCCAAAATAAACAAAAGCCGAGTTACTTCCACTACATTACCTCCCTGACAAGAAATACTAGAGTCCTATAATGTGAAACAAAAGGTCAAAGACAGCAACACAAAGCACTTTTTAAAAAATACAAAAAGTAACAGATAATGTAAGCATATAAATATTGTAATGCTACAGTGTTGTTTAAAGCACTTTTAGTCTGTTCTAGAATTTAAAAGGCATGGACAAATAAGTATAAATATAAAACTTTGTTAATGAATATAGAGCATATAACTTATGAAATCAAAAAGCAGAAACGGGAAATGTATATCTTAAAATAAATTGCTATAAAATGGTTCATAAAATCTTCATGGTCCCTTCCTGGTGGCGCAACTGGTTAGGGCACAGCAAACTGCAAGCTAGCGTAGCTGCTTCAAAGCAGGTTCTCCAGGCCCTGGAGGTGATCCACCTGGCACACCAGACTTCTCCTAACCTGCCCGCTGCTCCCCTCTGCAATGTACTTCACAGATCTGCCTATTCTGCTCCCCACTGTGACTCTGGTGAAGCCTCTCAATGACCCTGCACCTCTGGCTTGTGTCTTAAAAAAATAAAATCTTCACGATAGCCACAAAAAGATTGCCTATACAAAATATACACAATGAGAAAGGAATAAGAGTAGCCCTCTCCCAAACAAATAAAAAACCCACAATGAAATACAAAGGAAGCCTAGAAGAAGAGACAATTAACTAAAAGAAAACAAAAAGCTATAGTAAGTCCTTCTCTATCAATAATTACTTCAAATGTTAATGGACTTAAATTCCTCAAACACCCCCCCCAAAAAAACCCCACAGAGTAGCTAAATGGATTGCTTTTAAAAGTACAAAATACAACACTCTATAAAATATATCACCTTAATGATACATTTAGGCTGAAAATGAAAAAGATAAGAAAATATACCCTTGGTAAAGTGTAACCAAGAGAGGAAGTCATACTTACACCTTGAGTAAACAAGGACATTATATAAATAATGATAAAAGGGTTAATTCACAATGAAGACAAGCAATGTAAGCTTACTTTAAAAGATTACAGTCATACTGGATGTGGTACATACACACAATGGAATATTACTCAGCAATCAAAAACCATTAACACATGCCTTTTGCAGCAACATGGATGGAGCTGGAAGGAACCATGCTTAGTGAAATACGTCAGAAAGAAAAATACTGGATGGTTTCACTCAGAGCAGGAGCATAAAGGACCGGGGAGAAAAAATAATAACGAACAACTCCATAACAGAGATATTTTACAGGGGTGGAGTGGGGAATGGGATCAAAAATGGTGCGGGTGGGGGGAAATGCACTGGACTATGGTGCTGGGCACACAGCAGGTGACTTATGAAGCAAACACTGACAAATCTTAAAGAAGATATAGTAATGTAATATAATAATAATTATAATAAGCCCAAGTAGCTTAATACTCAGCTTTTAATAAAGGAGAGACAATCAAAGCAGATCATAGATCAAAGCAGATCTACTCTGATGGATCCTCTCATTCTGCCTCCCCCCCATATCTCTGGCCTATACCCCAGTTGTTTTTTTCTTAAAGATTTGTTTATTTCTGCATACAGAACTGGAATACAGGCCAGAAGTGCAGGGACAGTGAGATGATTCACCAGAGACAGAGTGGGAAGCTGAACAGGCAGAGTGACAAAGTACACTGCTGAGGGGAGCATCAGGTGAGACAGGAGAGGTCTGCTGTGCCATGTGGGTCACCTCTGGGGCTAGGGATCGAACTCACACTGAAGGGGCTGCGACTAGCTTGCAGTGCTGCACTTTAACCTGTTGTGCCACCAGGAAGGGCATATACCCCAGTTCTTATATATGTAAATAAATCTTTAAAAAAAAAAAAAAAACATTTCACTTGGCTAATCATCAGCGTATCATCAGAAAATTTGCGGATCAAAATCACAAACACCTCAACACCTGTTAGAATGGCCACTATTTCAAACAAACAAACAAACAAAAAAACTGGTGAGGCTATCGATCAATGGAAACCCTGCGCACTGCAGGTACAAAAACAGAATTGAACAACATTATGCAGTCCAAATGAACATCTACAGACCACCTTATACCATCTGAACAAACAATCCTCAAGCATGCAGAATTTGGAACTTGGTAACAAAAACAACTACCCAATTCAAAACTCAAAACTTAGTCAAACAACTTGAATAGACATTTCTTCGAAGATAAATGAATGACCAACAAGAACACAAAAAAAATGGCCCTCCCTAGTAGCACACAGGTTATGTCACAGCATTATGAAGCTGTCCACAGCCACTACTACATGAATTCAATCCCAAGCCAGGGAGCTTGGCACACAGTGCAGCAGACCTCTGCTGCCTCACCTGCTGCTCCTCAGTGTGTTTCTGTAGATCTGCCTGTTCTGCTCCCTACTCTGTCTCTGGTGGAGCCTCTCAACGCCCCTGCACCTCTGGCCTGTACCCCAGCTCTGTATGTATAAATAAATAAATCTTTTTAAAATATATATATGTTTTAAAGATTTATTTTAAAAACTATATATATATATTTTAAAGATTTATTTATTTGTGGTACAGGCTAGAGGCTCAGGGGCGGTGAGAGGCTTCACCAGAGACAGAGTGGGGAGCAGAACAGGCACATCGATGAAGCACACCGCTGAGGAGAGCAGCGGGAGAGTCAGGAGAGGTCTGCTGCGCCATGTGGCCACCTCCAGGGCAGGCGGGGATCGAACTCATGCGGGAGTGGCTTTAGCTTCTCAGTGCTGTGCTTTAACCCGCTGCGCCACCAGGGAGGGCCTAAAAATATTTTTTTTTTTAAATGTTTAACTTGGCTAACCATCAGAGTCTCATCAGAGAATTTGCATGTCAAAACCACAAACACCTCAACAACTGTTAGGATGGCCACTATTTTTAAAAGAAAACATTGGTGAGTATAAAGATCAATGGAAACCCTGTACAATGCAAGTAGGATTGTAAGATGCTATCCTCACATGGAAAAAAGAATGAGGAGCATTGAAAAAATTAAAAATAGAATGATGTGACCCATATATATTTCTGGGTATATAGAAGAGAACTGAAAGTGGGATCTCAAGAGATATGTTCACTACAACATTATTCCTAACAATCAAGATATGGACGTAACCTAATGTCCATTGACAGATAAATGCATTCTTTAAATATGGTATGTAAATAAAATGAACTATTACTCAGCCTGATAAAAAGAAGGAACCATGATAGACTAGAACATGAACAATCCTGAAGACATTACACTAAGCAAAATAACCTAAAATATTGCATGATTCATTTAAATGATGTATCCCAAGTAATCAAATTCAGAGAATAAGAGACTGGTGAAATAACCTCTAGCCAGGAGCAAGAGGTTGGAAGAAAAGGTGATCAATGAGAACAGAATTCAGATTCACACAGTGAGAAAGTTCTAAAGATCTGCTCTGCATAGGGTTAGTACTATAATAAATGCTTTAAAATTAAGAGGGTAGAGCAAAGCAAATAAAAGAATCAAACATAAAAGCATCATCTATTGTATAAATCCACTTACATAAAATCTAAAGTATAAGCGAATCTACAGATAGGGGAAAAAAGATTGATAAAAGTGAAAATTTTCTTTGTGGGATAATACAAAACTGATCATGTTGACAGATCTACAAAATTCAATAAAATAAAAACCACTGAATCAATGCAAATTTTTTAAAAGGTTGAGTTTTAAAAGGCTGAGTTGTGCTATTTGAGTTATATTTCAACAAAGCTATCAGAAAGCAGAATCTACTATAGGAATTATCTGAGAAACCTTTGTGTTTAAGGTTATTGAGCTTTATCTTTAGCTTGCATAATATTAATTACTTTGAATGACATTTGCAGCTAAGGTAAATACACTTCTATCTGAGGTTGTAAGAATTTACTCTCAGAGCCCTCCCCTGGTGGTGCATCAGATTAAAGAGCAACACCATGAAGCTGTCCATAGCCACTGCAGCATGAGTTCAATCTCTGGCCAGGAAGGTGACACACATGGAATGACACACCTCTCCCTCCTGACCCCATCCACTGCTCCCCTCAGCAGTATATTTCAGTACATCTGACTGTTCTGCTCCTCACTCTGTCTCTGATAAATCCTCTCACCTGGCACACCTCTGGCCTGTACCCCAACTCTGCAAGCATGCATAAATAAATCTTAAAAAACATTTATGCTCAAACTTCTTACTAGAAGGGTTGCAAGACATTGAAGACCTTCAAATAAGTACTGTAAAACACATCCCCCCCACCCCCAAAGTACATGTTCCCTTTTGTCATCAAATAAGTGGAAAGTGGACCTTCCTTAAACTTTTGTCAAAGGTAGTGTAACATACAATAAAACGGTTTTCTGGGTCCTCTTTGGTGGCACAAAGGGTTAAAAGTGCAGCACTATAACCTGGCCATTGTCGCTTCAGCATGAATTCTATCCCGAACCAGGGAGATGACCCACTGCTTCCATCAGCAGTGTATTTCAGTAGATTGTGACTATTTTGCTCCCCATTCTGTGATGAATCCTCTCATGGCCCTTGCACCTCTGGCCTGTATCCCAGCTCTGTATGCCTAAATAAATAAATCTTTTTTTTTTTTAAGAATCTGTTTTATGTAAACAACAACTGGATTTAAATCTTAGATCCAGCACCTATTAGCTGTACTACCAAATGGTGTCACAAAAAGTTTTTCCTTTTCCCCCAGGGAAGAGCATGAAGTCATCCAAAAAAAACTTTTTTAAGAGAAAGTTTATTGAAGAGAAAAGGAACAAAAATCAAGGCACCCAAATTCTGTGGCCAAATTCTGCAGTCAAGTTTGCTACATTTGAGGAAATCAAAGGTATCAGCATACCTGTAGTGCAATGGGTGAGATTCAATGTGGGAAAACCATTTTCATGATTATGTATCTATGATGCCAGGTTAAGTATAAGTTCACAGATATAAAAAGGTAGGAAATGGGGAGTAGGAACAAAATGACTTGCTAAAATAAAAGTTCCTGCTAAAACAATTTCTGAAAGTATATGGAAACCTGGTTCTCAAAATTCAACCATTCTACAGAATGCACACGTTTCTTTATTTCATGTGATAAGTATTCCCTCCCCATTTACACTCAATTCCTCTATTAGAACAAACCAACTTCAGTAGGCCATCATTATGCATAGCTTCTTCAAATCCCTTTCTATCCAGAAGTCCTTACCTGGTTCAGGGAGTTCAGACTGGGGAGTCAAACTGGGAATTCCTGGCTCCTTTTGCATCTCCTCAATGCTGGCAATGGACTTATCACAAACATTCAACCTTGGCCCAACTGAATCTAAGTGACCAGCAAGATTTGGGTCTGTCACTGCATCCTCTAGTATGTTCGTCGAAGGAGGAGGTCTATGCTCGGAGAATTCATCTTCCTTCTTCACAGGGTCAGCAGGAAGCAAGACCCCAAAAGCATCCTCAGAATTTTCTTTCTCCCTAAATCTGTTAGTGCGCTTACGAGGTTTAGTGCGCCTTTGGTTTAAACGCTGCCACCGCTTTTTAGGCACCGTCTGGTTTACACCATTGAGTTCATCATTCTCACTGATTATTTCAGCGTCCAGCTCTGGGTCTTTTCTGTTTTCATAAGAGGCACCCTTTTCAGGAATTTTATCAGAGTCAGACTGGTTGACTTTGTTATCAAAATGTACATCAGAAAAATGGGCATCATCTTCACTTGTTAAATGACCCATTAACTGAAGGGGTTCTTCTTTACCAGGGTCTTCTGACCCACCTCTAGAGGAGCCATTCCCTGAAAGCCCATTCTCTCTGTCTCCCTGCAATGCAGCCTCAAGAGTCACAGCAGGATGCCGATTTAGTTTTCTTTTACGCTCTGTCTTTAAGGCTTTACGGTTCATCCTGTTCTTTCCCATCTGGACTGAAAAGCCATCTTGCAATTTGGATGACGGTTTTGATCTCCCACAATTGCGCCGAGTGACACAATTTGATCGACTTTTGCCAGAGGCAGGGAGGTCTCTTCTTTCAGATGCTAAGCCAGGGAGGGAGGTGGACAGCTCCCCAGAAAGCACAGAGTTGCCACCAACAGGGCTTGGACGGGTTGGGTCCTGAGGACCATCTCCAATTTTTTCTGAATTTTGAGTGGAGCCTCCTGAAACCAAGGCCTTAGAAGCCCCTATGGGGCTACTAGTAGTAGAACAGTCCCCAAGACCAGGACTCCGATAAGAGACCAAATTTTGAGCTGTCATTAACCGTTGCTCCTTAGTTTTACTATCATGCATATCTTTCAACATCATTAGCAATGTACTAAATTTGTAGTCTGGTTCAATAGGTATATGATTCTGACCAGAGGAAGAAGAAAAAAGTAATGGTTTTGGTGGCTTTGATGTTCCAGAGTCATTAACATCTTCACCTAAGGATCTATAAGAGAGTTCCTTCAACTCTGACAGAACATGTTTCACCACTGCTGTTTCTATGTCACTTGAATCTCTGGTTTTCTCATGTATGTTGCTCAGTAGTTTTAACCCATCTACTTTCCCACTTTTGGAAATGCTGGCCAAAGGAGAGCCTTTGGTATCAGAAGAGAAGCATTTTAAACTGCAGTCCTCATTTGTAACTGGAGACTCTACCATAACTGGACTTTCTTTATGCTTGCACTTTATACTACGGATCTTGGGCTGTTTATTTTTTGAATGTAATAATGCTTGATTTGAAGCCCCACCCTTTATTAGTGAGTTCTCAATGGAAATGCTTGACGGTGTACTGAATTTTGCAGAGAGGCCATCATTTCTAAAATCTGACTGGGGTTTGCGAACAAGAGCTGACACCTTAAGATCAGAGAGATTAACCTGAGATGTCTCAGTTCCAGGCTGTGCTGTCTTAGTACAATCTGTTAGGTGATCTGTATGTGAGTTAGTAATGAGTGACTTCTGCTTTGCTTTTACCTTAGTGTTTGTGGCAGAATACCTAGCATACTTTACCTTTTCATTTTTCTGCATGGATAACATGTTCTCTGTCCTATCAAAAGCATCTGTAATTTCAAGGACACTGTTATCAGATTCAGAGCTGTGATCTATGGGGTCCAGATCACTACTTCCATCATCAGAAGTAGTACAGATACTTATGGAATCACTTCGCTTTTCTTCATCACCTGCTCCAATATAGCAGAGCTGCACTTTTGAACCACACATCAGACCTCGTTGGAGTTTCTTCTTCTCCCCAGGACGTTTAGAGATCAAGGCACCCTCAGGCAAACCCAGTAAGGAGTCACAATTTGAAGTATCAAATTCTTTCTTTGCAGTGTTTTTGCTACAAGAAGAAAACAGGAAACTTCCTGGGGCAGTGCTGGATCCTGTGATGCTGTTTGCTATCCTGGAAAGTTCATTAGAGGCCTGCTTATCAGACACATCCCCAGAAATAAAGCTGAGGCCAAGATTCTCTGAAATCTTTCCTCTTCGTTCTTCTTTATGTGCTTCAAATTGCATGTGGCTCTTTTTCACACTAGTCCTTTTTGGATTATCAGAGTTCTTTCTCACTCGAGACTTAGCACAAGGCTTTTCCTTCTCATCTGCAGAATGTTCAGAGTCAAAAGCCAGAGATTTCAAGCAGCCATTAAGCAACAGATCATGTTCTGACTCTGGATCATTTGTACAGTCCTCAAATGGCATATCCTCCTCACTGTCCAGCTTGATTGAACTGGTCACACATTTTCGGTTCTTTGACCCTTTCGGAACATCATACTGTTCAGCAAGACCAACACTGGCTTCCCACTTACTCAAAATTTTCTGAGGAACCTTAAATGTAAAGGAGAAAAAGATCATCACTTATCAAAGAAATGGAAAGTGAACAGAAAGATGACCGATGAACACATTTTAATCAGAAGTTTTTCAAGATTACTGCACTTTTTCAAGGCCTTCTCATAGGAATGGCCAGGTCACCCAAACTTAACTAACAGACATTTCCAAACAATATATTATTTAATATTATAAAGATTACATTACTAAATCCAGAAACAACCAGACTGTTACAGCTTCTTCCTTTGCACCTAAGAACAATTTCTTCCTAATTTATGAGGGCTAAGCACTTGCTCAGTTGCATATGTGAAAGCAAAAGAATAAAGAAAACAAATTTGGAAAACCTGGGACAGTCAGACCTAACCCACAAGACTGAAATTTTTAATCTCTGGTTACCCATAGGCCTCTAGCTAATTGTAGTTATTCTATATATGTTATTTACAACCTGGATCATAACCAAGATGTCTCCTGGGCTTAGTCATGTAATTCAAAGACACCAAGGCACTTTGGGTATAGCAATGTATACAAGCTCTTGATTCCTCCAAGTATGAAGACATTGAAGCTCTGTAAAATGTACATAATTTTTCAGACTCCACCCCACACCTTTCCACCTCTGATAATATCTAATGCCAAATTTCTCTCAGTCAGTGTTCACAAATTTTTCAATACTTGTAAAGTTGATATTCTGCTGAGTGTGTTAAAAACTCAGGTCATTAGATATGTGGCTTCTTTTTAAAAAGCAGTAACTGGCAATCTGGGATTATTTTCACAAAACACTCATTAATTCTCTTAACAAGGACCAAAGTAAATCAATTTCCTGGAACCAAAAAGCCCTAGTGAAATCCTCTGAAAAGGGAGTTTGTGGGGCACGTGGGGGTGGGGGGTTTAGCTGTCTACCTAGCTAAGTCACACAAAGACTCTGACACCTTCAATCACCCAAAGTACAAAGGATGTAGTTAGTTTCTTTCATTTTAACAACAGCACATACTAGTTTTAAATCATCAACCTTATGACATAAATAGCTTCTATTTATTTATAATTCTCCCAACAGATCTAACAGTAAATCCTCAGAGAACTCAAGTTAAAAGGAACAGATCTAGATACAGACTCGAGATTATCTTAATCATGGTTTTTATAAAATAGTCTAAATTATTAGCACATAAAAGTATGTGATACCAGTCTCTAAGATGAACCATCTCCTCTTCTAGAATTGAGAAAATAGACTTAAAATTCTACCCAATAATCTTCAACCTAAAGCAATTAAAAAAAATAATACACAACAATGTTCATTATTAAACCGTAACTGGATTTGAAATTGCAACCTTAACAACCACTTACAAAAAACAAAGCAAATAAAATGTTTAAAGCTTCATATTTCTCTTTTTTAAGAGAAATAAACCCAAGGATTCAAAGCAGAATAATTTGTTTGGAGGATCATTTTCTTCTGTAAGATATAACCAAAGATTAGTCATGTCATGTGGTACAGTTACACCTAAGTGGCATGGAATAAGTTAGTTGATATCATTTCTCAAAATATTCAGTATAATATTTAGTATTAACTCCTGGCGGCCTAGGGGTTAAGTCTCAGCAATATCACTGTCATGGGTTGAGTTCAATTTCTGGCCAGGAAGCTAACCCACATACAGAGTTGAACCTCTCCTGTCTCACTTGTTGCTCCCCTTAGCAGTATTCTGTTTCCCACTCTGTCTCTGGTGAACACGCTAATGATCCTCAACCCAGACATCTGGCCTACACCCAGTTCTTCCACACAAAAATAAGTTCAAGTAAAAAAAAATTCATGGCCCTCCCTGGTGGCGCAGTGGCTGCAAAACGGCCACTTCACTGCAAGTTCGATCCCCTGCCCCGGAGGTGATCCACATGACATGCAGGCATTTCCCATCTCATCCACTGCTCCCCTCAGCAATTTACTTTGTCAATCTGCCTGTTCTGCTCCCCTCCCTGTCCCTGATGAATTCTCTTGCCAACCCTGTACCCCAGTTCTCTATGCATAAATAAATAAGACCTTTAAAAAAATTCTGTATCAATATTTTAAGGCTAGCTCTTATTCCCACAAAAGACCTTCCTTTCTACCTATTTTCTCATAGATATCCTACTATTAAAAGAAGTTGCGGCCCTCCCTGGTGGCACAGCGGGTTAATGCACAGCACAAAGAAGCTTAAGCCACTTCTGCATGAGTTCGATCCCCGCCTGCCCTGGAGGAGATCCACATGGCGTGGCAGACCTCTCCTGACCCGCCCCCTGCTCCCTTCAGCAGTGTACTTCATTGATCTGTCTGTTCTGCACCCCACTCTGTCTCTGGTGAATCCTCTCACCCTCTGCATCTCTGGCCTGTACCCAGATCTGTACGAATAAATAAGTAAGTCTTTAAAAAAAATAAAAAGTTGCTTATATTGTAAGAGTGTAATATTTCTCTCTAACCTCCTTTCTGCCTACTGCCAAGAAGTTAAAAATTTAGGAGGCTTCTTTTTTTTATTTACCTTATGCCTATATCCTTTTTCTTTCTGCTTCCCTCTTCTCCTCAAGACAGGTAACTCTTCAAATTGATGTCTGCCTTCAAACATAACGATTGCTTTTCCAGCCACCCAGGCTCTCTCAGAAGGGTCTCCAAAAGCTTCCACATAATATTGTCGATATGGCCTCCGGTTGGAAACTAGACAAAGATAAGAATCAAGAGCCATTACTTTTTAAAAACATGGTAGTCCTTCATTCAGAGACCCTGTTTACAAAAATAAATGAATGAATGAATGAATAACCTACAGAAAAAAATCTGAGGTAGCTCAGCTACAAGATTTTTAAATATTTACTTTCCCAAGAAAATGTTTAAGTTTGTGAAAAAAGTCAACAATTTGAAATGGTAATTAGAGGTTCATTAACTAATCACAGAAAAAAATAATGCAGCAGTCAATTACGTTCCTTTCATTATCAACCTATAAAGTCTTTATTTAGATGCTCATTACCAAAGAACATATAATACCTTGCAGCACCACAAACATAGTAATTAATAAGAATTAACAACCAATGTGATACAAATGTAAGCCAAAGAGTATCTTCTCTAACATGCTGTGTCTAACTACTAACATATATGAACTTGCTACATTATGCCTCATGGATTCCTCACAACAACCCTAAGAAATAAGTAGTATGATCTCTAAACACAGTTATTAATCCAATGATTTCTGAGAGCAAGTTCAGAACAAAACACTGGTTTTGTAAAGAATGTGAAATATGATATTTCAAAATGTGAAAATGAAAAAAGGGAAATCCCAACAATAAAAACAAAAAGAAATTCAGTCATTCTACAATTTTTTGTCATACAATGTTGTAGGTGTATAATTACCAAAAACAGAAACAATAAAAATCTTGTCCAGACAATATTATAATCAAAATTATCCTGTGTGTGCATCTTCCATACATTTAGCATTTTAAGTACTAAGTAAAATGTCACAAAAGAAATATAGGAAGAGGTATACCAGATGTAATAAATTTGTCTCTTTTAAGAAAAGGAAATCATTTCATTCCCTTATACCAAGCACATTCTATTTCAAAATACAAAAATACCCAAAAACTCTAAGAAAAAACTGGGGGGGAGGGGGAGGGGGGGAGGAAAGAGAAAGTTGAAGAGAGACTTAACAAGTAAACTTTAGAAAATGCATAAAGAAAGGTAACTATTTTCAAAATTTCAATCTCCACAGTCACAGGAAGAGCAGCCTAGGTATCAAATAAATTTCAATCAGAGCATTTATATAAATATTAATTTTATAAACTATAACTATCACAGAATGAACACTCAGACTTTGAGATGGTTTTCCATAAAAATGTGGCTTTATAATGAAATTACAGACTTGCTAAATTTTCGATTCTTCAGTCCACTTTAAAAACAAGTGCTAAAAAAAAACTGATTCCTTTCTCTATCTATTAATTTAAAACATTCAATAAAAAGCAGCTATGAAGGAGGACTAAAGGGCTTCCCTGGTGGTACAAGGGGTTAAGTCACAACACTAACAAGCTATGAACAGCCACTGCAGTACAAGTTCAATCGCCAGCCAGGAACCTGACCCACATGGCACAGCAGACCTCTCCTGTCTTGCCCACTGTTTCCCTCAACAGTGTATTTCAGTTCAGTCCACCTATTCTGCTCCCCATTTGATCTCTGGTGAATCTTCTCACACTTCCAACAGCCCTGGCACTTCTGGCCTTCACCTCAGCTCTTATATGCATAAATTAAAAGAAATAAAGCTTTAAAACAAGGATTAAAACTGGTAAGATATACATGTATCTACATAGAGGTCCTTAAGGTCAACTTGGAAAGTATATAATTTGCAATAAAAAAGTAAACACAATGAATGCACGAGCACTACATAGAATAAGAAATATACAAATAGATAATAGTAAAAGAACATGATCACTGCAAAAACACAAGCTCACTTTTTACAAATAAAACTAAAAAGTGGACATCATAATTGCAGGACAAATGAGACATCTGAGCAACATTTTAAAGGTAACTGACTGATTAAAGGGGAGAACTCCACTCTGAGAGATCAGAACTCTCAAAGGCATGAATTACAAAATAAATTAAATAGCTGGGAAATACAAGCAATTTAAAACACTAACTCATAACACAGAAAGACGGAAATGGAATTGACTAAACAGGTAAGTAGACATAAAACCTTAAAGAGCGCCATCCCTGGTGGTGCAGAGGGTTAGAGCACAGCACTAAGAAGCTAAAGCCCATGAGTTTGACCCCCACCCCCACAGTCCAGCAACACCCCCCCCCCAATGCAACCCTCAGCAGTGTACTTCAACCATCTGCCTGTTCTGCTCCCCACTCTATCTCTGGTGGTGAGTCTTCTCACCACCCCCATACCTCTGGCCTATACCCCAGCTCTGATGCGTAAATAAATAAATCTTTAAAAAAAAAAAAAAACCTTGAAGAGCTGGATGCCATATTAAGCATGTGGCCATTTTCATGTTGGCAATGAGGAGTCTCATTTAAACCATAGAACCACAGGCTTTCTGCACCTTAGAAAGGTAACTCTCCTTTACTACTAACAAATTTAAGAGAAAAAAGGTGATTCAGACCCAGAGATTACCAAAACAGTGTAGATATGAGATGACTAAAACCTAAACTAAGTCAACAGCAAGTGAAAAACTTAAAACACAAAATTTGAGGCCTTCGTTGGTTGCACAATGGGTTAAAACGCAGCACTATGAAGCTATCTGCAGCCACTGCAGGTTGAGTTAGACCCCTGACAGGAGGGCTGAGCCACATGACCCTGCAGACCTCTCCTGTCTTGCCCATGCTCCCCTCAGCAGTGGATTTCAGTCAATCTGCCTGATACGCTCCCAACTCTGTCTCTGGTGAATCCTCTCTCCCCCGCCCACACACACCTCTGGCTTGTACCCCAGTTCTTGTGTGCATAAATAAATTTTGAAAATGAACATACAAAATTTGGGGCCCTCCCTGGTAGCGCAGAGGATTAAAGCACAGCACTAAGAAGTTAAAACCACTTCTGCATGGGTTAGATTCCCACCTGCCCTGGAGGTGATCCATAATGGCGCCACAGACCTCTCCTAACTCGCCCACTGCTCCTGCTCCCCTCAGCAGTGTGCTTCGACAATTTCCCTGTCCTGCTCCACACTCTGTCTCTGGTAAATCCTCTCACATCCCTGCATTTCTGGCCTGCACCCCAGTTCTGTATGCACAAATAAATAAAATCTTTTTTAAAAAAAAAAAGCAAACACAAAATTTAAAAGGTATTTTAACAAAAGAACTTGTCTTATTATAAAAGATCACAATTATGTTCAAAGCAATATAAATCATATTAACCAAAAGATAGAAATAGAGCAAATATCTATGAATGAAGAAAATGTAGTATACATATATATATACAACAGACTATTATTTACCGTAAATAAGAATGAAATACTAATACATGGATAGATCTTGAAGCCTAAGTGAAAGAAGTGTCTTAAGTGAAAGAAATAACCACAAGTGATCACTCACATAAAATTCCACTTACATCAAATGTGTACAAAAAGCAAGTCTATAGAAATAAAAAACAGATTCTTGGTTCTTTAGGAATGAACGTTGCAGCTAAAGGGAATGGTGTTTTCTTGGGAAGATGATTAAAGTGTACTAAATGGGTAGTGGGAACAGTTATACAACTTTGAGAATATGCCAAAACCACTTAACTTACACTGTAAAGGACTGCATTGTATATTGTATGAATTATCTCTCACAAAAGCTGTTCAATTATATATATATATATATATATATATATGTATAGATATAGATATAGATATATATGTGGCATTTCTAGGAATTTTCATTGACTAAATAGCAGTGATCTGATCACTAAGATAAAAAATAAAGGAGAAACTACTGGTTTGAGGAGGAAAATGATTAAGGCTCTTAAACAAGCAGAGTTCAGTACCTATTTGACATCCTGGTATAGGTTTTAAGTATGAAGTTGGGTGTACATATTTGAAGTCTGATGAAACAACAGCAGGGATATGAATTTAACTCCCTGATGTCAGTTAAAACTTATTTGAAGGCCCTTTCTGGTGGCGCAGCACAGCCCTAAGAAGTTAAAGCCACTTCCCATGAGTTCAATCCCCACCTGTCCTAGAGGTGGAGGTGATCCACATGGCATGACATATCTCTCCTTACCTGTCTGCTGCTCCCCTCAGCAGTATACTTTGTTGATCTTCCTGTTCTACTCCCCACTCTGTCCCTGGTGAAGCTTTTCACTGCCCCTGCACTTCTGGCCTGTACTCCAGTTTTGTGTGCACAAATAAAGCTTTTTTTAAAAACAAAAAAACTTATTTAATTCTTTCCAATCTTATAAAATGTCAAATAAAAAAAAAAGCTCAAAAGCTGGTTATGAACATGTTTCTTACCTGTAGCCAAGAAAGCAGATGTTGGTGGCAAGGTTAAGAAGGCCAAGATCAAAGCTAAAATGCCAGAGAAAGTCCCACTGCAGCTGAAACCCTGAGTTAAAGGAGATGGCAGATATTCCTGACCTACTATATATTCCAGAAAGATCAACCAAGAGGACTTACTCAGCAACTAAACCCATAATTGAGAATAAAAAGGAGATGGTACTTGCTACTGTCACAAAACTTGGTGGTGGAGACAAGAATAGCAGTACCCGAATGGTTAAACTTCACAAAATGTCTAGAGATACTATCCTACTGAAGATGTGCTTGGAAAGTTCACAGTCCCTCTTACTTTTTTACGCAGGAAAAGGAAAAAAATCCTCTGTCAGCATGTGAGGAAACTTTCAACTAGTATCACTCCTGGGACCATTCTGATCATCCTCGCGGGACATCAAAAACAAGGTGATTTTCCTGAAGAAACTGGGCAGTGGCCTGCTCCTTGTGACTGGAACTTTGACCTTCTGGCCCCTCAATCAAAATCCTCTGCATAAGGCACACCAGTAATTTGTCATAACCACCCCCACCAAAATTGGTGTCAATGGTATGAAAATACCAAAACATTTCACTAATGCTTATTTTCAGAAGAAGATGAGTTAGCTGTGACACCAGGAAGATGGATCTTCTGAACAGAGAAAGAGAAATAGGAGATTATAGAACAACACAAGTTTGATCAGAAAGTTGTAGGGTCACATAAAGTCATATTGTAGGTTTAGGGTTAAGCTCCATTATCTGTTTGCTGTCACAAACAGAATCTATACTCACAAATTGGTGTTCTAAATTTCTTACAAAGTATCTAATTATATAATAGTGGGGAGGGAGGCAGATAAAGAGTTACTAAGTCTATCATTCAAGAATAATGGCAGATTACCAACATTTTATAGCAAGGTAGAAGAGAATTTGGTAAAGGAGAATAGATGAAAATAGTGATTACAGTTCCAACAGAACATGAAACTCAAGAACAAGATAGTTACTACAAGTAAAAGGAAGTGTTTTCCTACATTAAACTAAAAACAACAGTATTACCAAGTAATTTAGTCTGTCTAGAGAAAAGCTAGTGGAATAACAGATAGACATCATTGTATTCAGAAATGAGTGGCAGATTTGGAAATGTTAAGTTGCTATTCCTGCAATACTTATAAAGGAAAGGTAAAAGCTGCCGGAGGAAAATATAGTCATAGACAACAGTTTTAGGACAATAGCTTTATTCATATATTAGCTCTCTTTAGTACTCTTAAGAACCATACTAATTCTTTGCTCTTGTAAGAAAAGATTCTTTTAAGGGAATATTTGGCTTGTGCTTGCCCACTCACTTCTGAATCAGTTTCCTTGCCTGGATTTAGATAGCATCCATAAAGGGTAGCGAAAAGAAGGCCCTTTCTACCATCAACCAAGCAGTTACCAGACAACCAGCAACATTAACAAAAGCACCCGTGGAGGTGGCTTCAAGAAGCAAGTCCCTCGAGAGATCTGGAAATTTTTAATGAAGGAAATGGGCATTCCAGATGTGTGCACTGAGACCAGACTTAACAAAGCTATCTGTTCCAAAGGAATAAGGAATGACTCAAACCATATTCATGTGTGACTATCCAGAAATCAAAGGATGACTATTCACCAAACAAGCTATATACATTGGTTACCTACATTCCTGTCAAAGCTTTCAAAACTTTACAGTCAATGTGGATAAGTACTACCCACTGATAATCAAATGAAGTGTACAACTGAAACAGGAAAAGGAAAGTAAAAGCAGTTTTAAAAGGAAGAAATACAAAGGACAACGTTCAGGAAGAAACAAACAAAAAAAAATTTAATAAAAGTTAAGTGTTGGCAATGAGATACCATCTCACACCAGTGAGAATAGCACATCTTAAACAACTACCAACAACAAATGTTGGAGAAGACGTAGAGAAAAAGAACTCTCCTGCACTGCTGGTGGGAATGCAAACTAGTATAACCACTATGGAAAACTGTTTGGAGGTTTCCCAAACTGCTAAAAATGGAGCTTCCCTATGACCCAGCAATCCCACTTCTAGGTATCTACCCAAAAGACACAAAAACACTGATTCCAAAGGACACCTGCACCCCCGTGTTTACTACTGCTTTATTTATAATTGGAAAGACATGGAATCAACCCAAATGCCTAAGAGTAGATGAATGGATTAAAAAGATGTGGTACATATACACAGTGGAACATTACTTAACAACCAAAAGGAAAAAACAAACACATGCCTTTTGCAGCAACATGGATGGAGCTGTAAAAGATCATGCTTAGTGAAATAAGCCAGAAAGAAAAGGAAAAATACTAGATGATTTCACTCATAGCAGGAGCATAACGGACCAAGCGAGAAAATAATAATGAACAGCTATATACCAGAGATATTTTATGGGGGTAGAGTGAGGAATGGGATCAAAAACAGTGGGGGAAAGGAAATGCACTGGACTATGGTGATGGCACATGGGTGATTTGGTAATGGGAAACCCACAGAGATTACAACTGAGAAGGAAAAATGCACAAAATTATGTAAAAATAAACTATTATATTATTAACAACAACAAAAAAGAGTAGACTGTGTATGAATTGGAAAGCAAGTTGTTTGTTCTCTGGGAGAGCTGGTGTAAGACTTGAATTATTTCCTCCTTAAAGGTTTAATAGAAATCGTGGATAATCCCTTATGGACCTGGACTTTTCCTAATTAAAAGTTCAGTTTCGGGCTCCCCCTGTTGGTGCAGCGGCTTGGAGAGCAGCACAGTGAAGATGGCCATGACCACTTCAGTGCAAGTTCTATCCTCAACCCCAGAGGTGGCCTACTTGGTGCAGAAGACCTCTCCTGACCCGCCTGCTGCTCCCCTCAGCAGTGTACTTTGTCTTTATCTGTCTGATCCACTCCAGACTGTCTCTGGTGACTTCTCTCACAGCCCCTGCACTTCCGGCCTATACCCCAGTTCTGTATGTACAAATAATAATAATAATAAAAAATGTTTTAAGTTGGTTCTTTAGAAATAGAAAAAATATGATGAGATTCATATGGAACAAAAGACCTCGAATAGCCAAAACTCTCATGAGTAGGAAGAAAGAGAATGGAGGCATTACAATCCCAAACTTCAACCTATACTACCAAAGCCAAAATAATCAAAATCGCATGGTACTATAAAAAGAACAGACATACAGGGCCCTCCCTGGTGGCGCAGTGGGTTAAAGCACAGCATTGAGAAGCTAAAGCCAATTCCGCATGAGTTCGATTCCCGCCTGCCCCGGAGGTGACCACATGGCGTGGCAGACCTCTCCTGACCCGTCCGCTGCTCCCCTCAGCAGTGTACTTCGTCGATGTGCCTGTTCTGCTCCCCACTCTGTCTCTGGTGAAGCCTCTCGCCACCCCTGACCTCTGGCCTGTACCCCAGTTCTGTATGCACAAATAAATAAAAATCTTAAAAAAAAAAAAAAGAACAGACATACAAACCAGTGGATTAGGATAGAAAACCCAGATATAAATCCACAGGTTTATGGACAGCTAATCTTTGACAAAGGAGCAAAGAAGATACAATGGAACAAAGAAAGTCTGTTCAGCAAATCATGCTGGGAAAACTGGGGTTCTACATGCAAAAAAAATTAACTAGATTACTACCTCACACCATACACAAAATCAACTCAAAGTGGATTAAAAACCTAGACATAAGAACGGAAACCATAAAATACCTGGAAGCAAAGATGGGCCAAACACTACATGACATACACTTCAGCGACATCTTTAAAGATAGAGCACCCAATGCCACAATAGTGAAGGCAAGGATAAATAGATGGGACTACATCAAGTTAAAAAGCTTCTGTACAGCAAAAGAGACATTACTAAAAACAGACAGATCACTAATTGGGAAAACATTTTCTCACACAAAAGTAGTGATAAAGGACTGATCACAAAAATATACGGAGAACTGATGAAACTCAACAAAAATGAAGTAAACAACCCCATCAAAAAATGGGCAGTAGAGCTAAAAAGACACTTCTCCAAAGAGGAGATGCAGATGGCCAACAGGCATATGAAAAAATGTTCAACATCACTTGTAATAAGGGAGATGCAAATTAAAACCACAATGAGATACCACCTCACCCCAGTGAGAATGGCACATCTTCAAACAACTAGCAACAATAAATGTTGGTGAGGATGTGGAGAAAAAGGAACTCTCCGGCAATGCTGGTGGGAATGCAAACTAGTACAATCACTGTGGAAAAATGTTTGGAGGTTCCTCAAACTGCTAACCATGGAGCTTCCCTAAGACCCAGCAATCCCACTCCTAGGTATCTACCCAGAAGACACGAAAACACTGATTCAAAAAGATACCTGTACCCCCAGGTTTATTGCTGCTTTATTCACAATTGGAAAGAAATGGAAACAACCCAAATGTCCCAAAATGGATGACTGGACTAAAAAGATGTGGTACATATATACAATGGATTATTACTCAGCAGCCCAAAAAAAAGAAACATATGTCTTTTGCAGCAACATGGATGGAACTGTAAAAGCTCATGTTTAGTGAAATAAGCCAGAAAGAAAAGAAAAATACTGGATGGTTTCTCTCATAGCAGGAATATAACGGGAACAGGCAAGAAAATGATAATAATGATGAACAGCTATATACCAGAGACATTTTGTGGGGGTGGAGCAGGGAATGGGATCAAAAACAGTGTGTGTGGGGGAGGGGGGGAGGGTTTGCACTGGACTATGGTGATGGCACATGGGTGATTTGTTAATGGTAAGCCCAAGGGGATTTCAAATGAGATGGGAAAAATGCACAAAATGACGTAAAAATAAACTACTATATATATATAAAAAAAAAAGCTGGTTCTTTAACAATTATATGTTATTCAGACTGATTCTCAACTAATATTACAAAAAATATCAAGTACTGCTTAATGGACAAGTTTCAGAACCTTGAGATGTGTGGTGTATGTACATACATACATACATACATATATACAGAGAGAGAGAGAGAGAAAGTTTCAGAACCTTGAGATATATATGTGTATGTATATATATATTTAAAGACAGAGACATAAATATATATCATAAATAAAGATATATATTCCTTTTAGGAAGGATTTGAGGGAACAGTGGGTTAAGTTGCTATTAAGTGATTTTTAGATTTGTGTTTTCAGAATATATATCTAATTGCTCAAAAAAATCAAGTTTTGGGCCCTCCTTGGTGGCACAATGGGTAAAGATACAGCACTGCAAGCTAGCCAAAGCCACAGTCGCTTCAGTGCAAGTTCGACCTCTGGACCGGGAGGTGACCCATATGGTTTAGCAGACCTCTCCTGACCCACTCACTACTCCCCCTCAGCAGTGTACTTCATCGAACAGCCTGTTCTGCTCCCCACTCTGTCTCTGGTGATCCTCTCACTGCCCCTGCACCTCTGGCTTGTACCCCATTCTGTATGAATAAATAAACTTTTTTTTTAATGTGGTGCATATATACAATGAAATATTACTCAGCAATTGTAAAAATAAACACATGCCTCCTACAGCAACATAGATGGAGCTGGAAAATATCATGCTTAGTGAAATACGCGAGAAAGAAAAGGAAAAGTACCGGATGGTTTGCCTCATATAAGGAGTATAAAGGACCAGGGAAGAAAATAATAATAAAAATAATGAACAACTATATACCAGAGACATTTTATGAGAGTAGAGTGGGGAATGGGATCAAAAATGGGAGTGGGATGGAAGTGCACTGAACTATGGTGATGGCACAGGATGTAATCCCACAGGGATTACAACTAAGATGGGAAAATGGCCCAAAATGATGTAAAAATAAACTATTATATTCTTTAAAAAAAAAAAAGTTGAGTGTCAGATGGTGATAAGAAAATTAAGCCATAGAGCTGAAAAAGTCAGTCTTAAGAAAAAGTTAAGAGACAATTTGAGGGGTCTCCCTGGTGGACAGCACTGTGGAGTTCTCTCCATAGCTAATACTGCACGAGTCCACCCCAGGCCATGGAGACAACCCATGTAGTGCAAAAGACTTCTACTGTCTTGCCCCCGTTCCCCTCAGCGGTGTATTTCTATCAGTCTGCCTATTCTGTTCCCCATTCTGTGTCTGGTGAATGCTCTCACGGCCCCTGCACCTCTACCCTGTATACCAGTTCTTTGTGCATAAATAAATAAACCTTTTAAAAGAAAAATAAGTGAAGTCAAAGTTGAGAAAATTCCCTTAATGTAGAGTAGAACAACAATACAACAAAGATGAAAAAATTTTAGTCTAATGAAGGAAAGTCAATATCTGAATAAGTGCTACAGAAAGTAGAAACAAAGTAAATAATAAATGGAATAGTTCAAGAAAATGTCTAGAATTAAAGAACTAAAAGTGTACATCGGAAGGGCCCCAAATTACTTCAAATAATGGATGAAAACATATTCTCAGTCAAGTATGGTCAAATGAATTATAGAAACAAGAAAGACTACAAAATGTCAGACATAGACAAAAGTCCCATACAAGAGGCCAGACAACAAAATAACCCATATTTAATAGCAACTATGAAAGGTAGAGACAATGGAGCAATACGTTCAAAATGTGGGCAAAAAATAAAAGTCCAGGCTAGTGTTTTATACCAAATTATCAAGCAAGTGTAACAAAAGAATGTATTTAGGTAATGTAAGCTATTTAAAAATTATCTCCTAGGTGAAGGCTAGTTCAACACCCATTTATGTTTAAGGCCCTTGAAGTCCTCGGAACAGAAGGAACATACCTCAACATAATAAAAGCCATCTATGATAAGCCACAGCCAATATTATCCTCAACGGAGAAAAGCTGAAAGCCTTTCCTTTGAGATGAGTAATAAGACAATGGTGTCCACTATCGCCACTGCTCTTCAACATAACACTGGAAGTTCTAGCCAGACAATAAGACAGGAAAAAGGCATACAAGGAATCCAAATAGGGAAAGAAGAAGTAA
>NW_004567109.1:62801160-62807803 GCF_000260355.1 Condylura cristata | reverse complement strand
GATTTGGTGATGGGAAACCCGTGGGGATTACAATTGAGATGAAAAAAAAAATGTGAAAAATGATGTAAAAATAAACTTTTTAATAAAAAAAAAATTTCTCCCAAACTTTCTTTTTTAGGAAACTACTGAAGATTTACTATACATATCTACTATACATTCAAACCAAATAATGCAATTCAACACAAGAGAGAATTGAAGGGTATCTCAAAGATTATAGCTATCTGTTCATTTGGCATATAAGGTAACTAATGTAGTCATAAAGAATATATAAGACTAAAGGAATACTTCTGACTCTATATGAGATTTTCAGAATAGGATGAAAACAACAAATTATATATCAGACTATGCAGGAAATATAAAAACTAGTAGATTTGAGTTAGTGATGATTACAAAGAATAATAAAAATAAAACTGTCCCCTACCTCCACACGAATGCCTTAAAAAGACAGAAGGATGTAAAGGTAAAGTAAGCATAGAACAATATTTGGCTAAAATGTGCAAACAACTAAAAAAACAATGCACACACTGAATGCTTAACTAAAATTTACAATTAATAAGGAAGAGAGGAGGATGTCACAGGATAGGAGATGGGGCCCCACACAGATGAAAAATTACCAATCTACAATTTCTACAGTAAGAATTAAAAAACAATCCAGGATAGAATTCTGAGATACAAAATATTGAAAGATTTAGTAACTAAAAGTTATTAGAGGGAGAGGTGTAACAAGAGCAAACCACTTTCTTAATTAATACTTATATAAAAGCAAAAATTAATAAAAACATAAAAATCTGTTTTTAATACCACTGGAAACTTTACTAACAAAACAAAAATCAGTGATCACAATATGAATAGTATAATAAATCAATTTTTTCACAAATATCAATAATAGGCACAAAGTAATAATTGTTGAATCTAAACATACAGGTGTTAATTGTACTGTTCCTCTATCTGTAAGTTTGAAACATTCAAAATGAAAAGTGGGAAGGGGAAATCACAGGGCTACAGCAGTCAGATATTAATAGGAGTCATATTTCAGAATGGTTAAGTAGAATTATCCTGACAGAGAAATAGTAAAAGCAGTAATAAACAAAAAGAAAAACAAAAAGTCCCAAATTCAGTGAAACCAAGAATTGGTTCTTTAAAAAAATAAATACAATCAACAAGCTAGACACACAAAGAGAAAACCCAATCAATAGAATCAGGAGAGTTGTAAGTTTACAAAAACTATTACAGAAATAACAAGATCACAGAATCTATTATAAAAGTTTCTATTCAAATTGGACAAACTAGAAGAAATGGACAAACTCCCAAGATTGAATCAAGAAGCAGCTATTTCAACAGTACAATCACAAATGATAAAATTGAAAGAATAATAAAAAGTCTCTCTAAAAATAAAAGTCTAGATGGCCTCTCTGGTAGTGCAATGGGTTAAAGCACTATGAAGCTGTCTGCAACCACTGCAGAAAAAGTTTGATCCCTGGCCAGGGAGGTGACCCACATGGTGTGGCAAACCTCTCCTGATCCACGCACTGTTCTCCTCAGCAGGGTATTTCAGTAGATCTCCCTGATCTGCTCTCCACTCTGTGTCTAGTGAATCCACTCCCACCCACACCCCACACCTCTGGCCTGTACCCCAGTTACTATATTCCTAAATAAATGAACCTTTAAAAAAAAAAAATCAGGGCCCTCCCTAGTGGCACAACCAGTTAAAGCACAGCACTACGAAACTAGCCACAGCTGCTTCAGCACAAGTTCAATCCCCAGCCAAGAAGGTGACCCACAAGGCTTGGGAGATCTTTCCTGACCCACCCACTGCTCCCCTCAGCAGTGTACTTTGTCAATCTGCCTGTTGTGTTCGCTGCTCTATCTCTAGTGAATCCTCTCACTAGAGACTCTGGCCTACACTCCAGTTCTGTATGTATGAATAAATAAATCTTAAAAAAAATAAAAAATTAAAGTCTAGTACCAGACAGCTTCTCCAATGAATTTCACCAAAATTTGAACGAAGATCTAAATGCTTATTTTTCTCAACTCTTTAAAACAAAAAAAACAAACAAACAAAAAGCAGAAAACCCATACCCAACACATCCCATAAAGTCAACATGATCCCAAACCATGATCCCAAAATCAAACAAAGACAATGCCAAAAAAAAAAAAAAAAAAACTATAGACCAGTATTTCTGATGGACACACATACTAAAAATCCTAGCAAACCAAATGCAGCAATATATTGAGAAAATAGTCCACCACTATCAAGTAAATCTTCAAAAAACCCAAGACTGTTGCAACATATATAAATCAATGTCATTCACCACATTAACAAAAAAAGAAGATAAAAACCACTTGATTATGCCTCCTGGTGGTACAGAGGTTAAAGACACTGTGCTATCAAGCTATTGCCAGCCATTGCAGCACGAGTTCAATCCCTGGCCAGGGAACTAACCCACATGGCACAGACCTCTCCTGCCTCACATGCTGTTCCCCCTCAGCAATGTATTTCAGTCACTCTGCCTATTTTGGCCTTCACCCTGTCTGTTGAATCTGCTCACTGCCCACACCTCTGGCCTACACCCCTGTTCTTTCATGCCTAAATAAGTGTATCTTCAATTTTAAAACACAACGATTTTATCACTGCAGTGGATGCCAAAAAAGCAATCAACAAGAATCAATATCCATTTATGATCAAAACACTCAACAAAATGGTCACAAATGTAACTTACCTAAAAAGTATGTTTCCTAATATGGGAAACACTCAAGCCAACATCATAATCAATGTTAAAATGCTAAAAGCATTCCCACTTACATTAGAAACAAGACAAGAATGTCCATTATCACCACTCCTATTCAACATGATATTTCAAGTCCTACCCAAAGCAATCAGGCAAGAAAAAGACATTAAAGGAATTCAAACTGGAAAGAAGTGAATCTGTCACTATTCACAGATGAAATGTTAATACTCAGAGAATCCAAAAGACTCTCCTAAAATGTTACTAGAAATAATACAGTAAAGCGGCCCAATACAAAATCAATACTGAAATATCAGTGGCATTTCTAAATGCATAAAATGCATCAAAATAAAGGGAAATAAGGAGTATAACCCCATTCACAACACAACAATAAGAATGAAATACCTAGAGGTAAACTTAATAAAGGAGTTGAAGGACCTATATATTGAAAACTAAAACTTTGTTAAAGAAAATAAAAGACATAAAGAAGTGGAAAGATCCCATGTGCTCATGGATTAAAAGAATGAACCTCATTAAATGGCTATATAACCATAGCAACTTACAGAATTAACACAATACATACCAAAATACCAATGACTTTTAATCAAAGAAATAAAACTATTTACCCTTTTCCTTGAAAATGGGACCAAACGTAAAGGAAGGCACTGCCCTACCCAAAGCCAAAGTTTTGAGGGCCAAAAAGCAGTGCTGACAGTCTTTTTACAATCACAAGAAAAGTTAGATCCACATTTAAAGGCCCAAAACACTGTGACTCTGGGTCCTCCCTGGTGGCCCAACAGGTTAAAGCACAGCACCACGATGCTGGTCTCAATCACTTTAGCATTGAGTTCAATCCATCCCTGGCCAGGGAGGTGGCCCACATGCAGGGCTGACCTCTCCTGACTCGCCTGCTACTCCCCTGAGCAAGACACTGCAACTCCAAAGGCAACCCCTTAGAGCACTACCAGGAGAAACAAGCTTGACCACTATGCCATCATCAAGTTCCTTCTGATGACTAAGTCAGCCATGAAGAATATAGAAGACAACAACACAACTGTATTCATTGTAGATATCAAGGCCAACAAGAGCAGATAAAACAGACTATGAAAAAGCTCTATGACATTGAAGTGGCAAAGATCAACACGCTGATCAGACCTGATGGACACAGGATGACATATGTTTGACTGACTCCTGTCTATGATGATTTGGATGTTGCCCATAAAACTGGGATGATCACAACTGAGTCTAGCTGCCTAATTCTAAATAAAACTTTTTCACCATAAAAAGATTTGGGGCCATAGAAGGCCCCAAATAACTGAGGTAATACTGAATAGAAATTGGACATCTCATATGTTCCAACTTCAAACTGATTTACACAATAACAAAGTAAAAGTAAGCAAACAAGTATGGCTTTAGAATAAAAACAGACTCAGACCAGAAACAGACTAGAAAACCAGAGATAAACCCACACAAATATGGCCAATTAAGCTTTGACAAAGGAGCTACACCCTACAGAGAAAAGATACAGTTCAATAAATGGTGTCAGGAACATGGATAGACACAAACCAAAAAAAGAAAAAAACAAACAAGATCCACACTTAATTTCATACACAAAAATTAATGTGAAATGAACTAAGGATCTGGACATAAAGACCTAATATATATATATATACAGCTCACACTATATCTACCACAAATTGTATTTGGGGAAAAAACACCAACAGCAAGGCCCTCCCTGGTGGCCCCAACAGATTAAAGTGCAGCACTATGAAGCTCACTGCAACCATCTCAGCAAGAGTTCGATACTCTGTCAGGGAGGTGACTCACATGGCGTGGCAGACCTCTCCTGAGACTGCTCCCCTCAGCAGTGTACTTCATAGATCTGCTTGTTCTGCTCCCCATTCTGCCTCTGGTGGATCCACTTACCATTCCTGTCCACCTCTAGCCTGAACCCCAGCTCTATATGCATAAATAAATCTTAAAAAAAAAAAAAAAACCCCAACAGCAAAGGAAACAAAAGCAAAACTAAACAAGAGGGACTACTCAAACTAAAATTCTTTTGTACCTCAAAGGAAACCACAAAAACAAGGCAATCTTCAGATATGCATATCACATATCTGAAAGAGGCTGATCTCCAAAACTGACTGAGTTCAACAACCAAACAAACCAATTAAATATGGGCCAAACCCCTACATAGACACTTTCCTAAAGAAGACATTCAGATGGCCTTCAAGACATAAAAGAATTTTTTCAACATCACTTACTATAAGGGAAATGCAAATCAAACCCACAATGAGATACCATTTAAGCCCTGTGAGAATGGCCCATATATAAAAAAGAAGCAACAAATGTTGGTACGGTTGTGTTGAAAAAAAGGAACTCCCATCCACTGTTGGTGGGAATGCAAATCGATACAGCCCCTGTCAAAAATGGTATGAATATTTTTTTAATAAAAAGGACAAAAGAGTAGCATTTGGTACAAATGGATAGACCTCAAGGTGATTATGTTAAGTGAAGTAAGTCAAAAAGTAAAAGACAGGTATTAGATGGTTTCACTCCTTTGTAAACTGTAAATAAATCAAAAAAGCATACACAGGCAAAATACTGTAACAATAAATTCTGAACTCTGTGAAAGAATGTTAATGGTTACTGACAGGGACAATGAGGGCAGGAGGGGAGATGGAGGGGGAAGAAGAGAGAGGTAGGTAGAGTATTGACAGAGATGACTTGGTTTTCAGTGAATGAAATATGTCCACATATGGAAGAACAAAAATGTGACCCTCACAAAAAATAAAATTTAATAGTAGTAACAATAAGTACTTTGACAGCAATCTTATGCAAAATTTCCTACTACTGAGTAGTGTAAATGGTAAGACTGGTTATTCTATCAGATATGTGCTATGAAGATGAACAGAGAAAGGAATATAAGAAAAACAGGATGGTTAACTTCTAAGTGTATTAATTAAGCTTTTCAGAAACTGGCTGACTAATGCTTGCCATGAAGCACAGGGAAAAGAAAAATACATATAAGTGATAAATACAATGAGAAAAGTAACATGAAATAATTAGCTGTGAAGTTAAAAAAATCCATTTTAACATGGTTTATCATCTCTCCAGGAGGGATCTACACAAATTTACCCTTATCAGGAAGATCTCTGGAAATTAAGTTACCCTTTTTTGATAGGGTGAAAAAAATACTGTATCTTCTTGCCATTGATGGCACTTTCTCTCTCATATAATCACACTCACTCACAGCCATAAGCAAGACAGGAATTCACAAATATAACACAGCAAAACCTACAACCACAGCACCTTTACCCACTCAAGCACTGAACAGTGCTGTTCTACCTCCCATCAAGTGATGGGAGCTTCTCTAACATCTTACCAGCTCAGAAATCCTGTCTGTAGCTTCACTGGAACTTCAAAACTCTTATCAAGATTATCTACATGGGGCCCTCCCTGGTGGTGCAGCAGGTTATTAAAGCACAGCACTAAGAAGCTTAAGCCACTCCTGCCCACATGGCGCAGCAGACCTCTCCTGACCCGCCCACTGCCCCCCTCAGCAGTGTACTTCATCCATCTGCCTATTCTGCTCCCCACTGTCTCTGGTGAATCCTCTCACCTTCCGCATCTCCAGCCTGTACCCCAGTTCTGTATGAATAAATAAATCTTTAAAAAAAAAAAAGATTATCTACATAATCATCCTCATTAAAAACAAATCCTTCTGGGGGCCTCCCTGGTGGCACCGCAGGTTAAAGCACTGCACTAAGAAGCTTAAGCCACTTCCGCATGAGTTCGAACCCCACCTGCCCCGGAGGTGACCATGTGGCGTGGCAGACTTCTCCTGACCTGCCCGCTGCTCCCCTTAGCAGTGTACTTCGTGGATCTGCCTGTCTCTGGTGAATCCTCTCACCCTC